>NC_057810.1:377741741-377880061 GCF_018294505.1 Triticum aestivum | reverse complement strand
TTCATCTAGAGGCAGCATCGAGCAATTTCAGTTAGCAGCAGTAGCGAAGGAATCGCTCGATCGGGTTCAGTTAACAGCCATTGATCGATCGCTCGGGTTCAGTAATGCGTAGCCTGCAGTGCAATCGCTCGGGTTCAGCTAGAGCCCAATGCCTCGTTCGGGTTCAATTAGAGCCAACGCCTCACACACACACGTGTACGTGTACGAGAGAAACGTGCATCGCTTGGCCCCCGACCACCCACTGTAACCGGGAACTCGCCGAAATTTTCCTCGCCCTCGCTTCTACCATGGTTTTTCCCGTCATGGACGGCCCAAAGAATGTCATGCAGCTGCGTCTCCAGCCCGCCCAGGACGAAAAGCCCATTTTCTGTTATGATTTTTTGTCATATAAATAGGAGCCCACCACATCTATGATGATACCGGGTTTTGTTACAATTATCGTCATAGAAGTGTCATAAGTATGACAGAAAAAATTTCATTCGGCCCAAAATGTCACGGATGTGTCTTTTTTTTGTAGTGTATGGATGTCATTCTTGTAGGGAGAAGGCAGTGGATCCATAGTGGTGTATTGATATGGTGGATATGCGGACTCATGTGCGCTACCTCAAAAGAGTTACTTGCAGTAGTAGTTCAGGATAGCCACCGAGTCAAAGCTGGCTTCCTGCAGTTAAACCCCACCATCCCTTTGTTGATAATGATGCATATGTAGCTAGTTCTGATGTAAGTCTTGTTGGGTACATTTGTACTCATGTCTGCTTAATTTATGTTTTTGCAGAGAGACTCTAGTCTCGCTAGTATTTCCGCGTGGACTTTGACGTTTAGCTTGATACCTCAGCTATGATCTTGTGCCCTCGGCTTGATCTTGTAGATAGTCAGGCTTCTCAGCCTTTTCATTTCTAGTTGTCTGTACTTAGACTTGTTAAGCTTCCGCTTGTGCTTTGATTTGTATGCTTTGAATGTTGGGTCATGATACTCATGATTGTAATACTTGGCTCCTCGGAGCCTATTGAATAAATACTTGAGTTTTAGAGTCATGTTGTGATGCCATGTTGTATTTGCACATATCGAGCATATTGTGTGTATGTTATTGAAATGCTTGGTATGTGTGGGATCCGATAACCTAGTTGTTTATTCTTGGTAGCCTCTCTTACCGGGAAATGTCTCCTAGTGCTTCCACTTAGCCACGGTAGCTTGCTACTGCTCCGGAACACTTAGGCCGGCCGACATGTGTCCTTCTTCGTTCCTGTGTCTGTCCCTTCGGGGAAATGGCACACGTTGTTCCTTTAAGTCCCCGTAGCTTGCTACGACTTGGGTTCATACGTTGTTGATTGAAACGTTCATTGTTGGGTCATGTATGCCTGTCCCTGTAAGTTAGCGCCACCTTGGGTTTACGACTAGTCATGTCGGCCCAGGTTCTTTGTCATATGGATGCTAGCGGCACTTTCATATACATGAGCCAAAAGGTGCAAACAGTCCCGGGCCAGGTAAGGTGGTACCCATGGGAATACCGTGCGTGAGCCCGCAAAGTGATATGATGTGTTACATGCTAGATCGGTGTGACTTAGGATCGGGGCCCCGACATTAAGCTTGCTAATAACTGCTGGGGAAATCAGATTCAGTCCGGCCCCACCATCCACCAACATCTTTGTGAGCGTGAGGTTGAAAATTGTTGGAGAGACCAACAATGGTAGGCACCCTACCGCAGTGGTACGATTAGGATGATCCTCCTAGTCAAACATTATGGGCGTACGAGACCATTTGAGAAGCTTCCAGGCCTCTGGCACTGGTTCCACATCATTGACTTCTCGCGCCCACCGCTGAGGTGGCGGTGGGAGGCGTGCAGAGATGCAGCCCTATCAACGCACATGGCATCAGTGGCCTTCTGAAACTCTTGCTCACTGGTTTCCTCTTCAACCCCTCGATCGGTCTCATCGTCACAAGCTTCCTTCTCCTGACCCCTGGTGGGTTTTCCTTTGCACCAATAGGGTTTGCCGAGGCGATTTGCTTCACCGCCTCGGCCCTTACCAGCAGTAGTATTCTGACACCTTTCCTTATCACACTTATCATACTCTGCTCTCTGTCTCTTGACTAACTACTCAACCTGATAGCACTCTTGAAGGGCGTGGCCATTGGTCCGATGGATTTTGCAGTATGGCCCATCGCCCTTCCCGGCCATCTCGGCAGCTGCAGCTTCTCGGCAATCAGCGTACACTGTAGCCTCCTTGCCGGGGACCCCAGCCTTGGTGATCTTGCCAGTACATGGGGTGCCTGACCCTTCAATAGTTATCACTTTCGTATCCCTCCGCTTCCTACTGCGCTTCTTGCTCTTCTTCTGACTGGTTGACTCATCATCGTCCTCTGAATCAACATTGATGCAATCTTCCTCTCCGGGCAACTTCCTTCCCTCTTCCATCCGAGCAAACTTATCTACTAGAGTGAACATCTTCTTCACAGTCTTGGGCAACTGCACATTCATCTTAGAAATGAATCCAGCGGTTGCGTGCATTGGACTGGAAGGCAGCTATCACATCAGCTGGATGGATATTGGGAATATTTTTATGAACTTTGTTGAATCTCTGTAAATACTTATGGTGGGTTTCTCCTTCCTTTTGTTGGAGAAGTTGTAGGTCGCTGGGACGGCCCAGCTCCTGGTGGACACCGGTGAAAGCACCGATGAACTCGTGGCACAGGTCTGCCCATGACGAGATAGAGTTCTCCTCCAGGTGCATCAGCCCAAACCTCACATTGGACTTGAGGGCCAAAAGGAAGTAGTTGGCGAACACCTTCTCATCTCTTCCCCTGACAGCCTGAACAACGATGGTGTAGATACTCAAGAACTCTGCCGGGTTCAGCCTCCCATCGTACTTCTTAGGTATCTCTGGCTTGAACGTGCGAACGAACGACCCACGGACTTGCCATAGCTCCCGGGTAAAGGCAGGGCAGCCAACCTCGAAAAGTAGAGGCCCACCAAGACCGAGCGCGGGTTCATCGACATCGAGGCCGTCGCACTCGTTGGTCTGGTGGAGGTCGTGGTGGTGCTGCTCAACGATGCACATGTCTCCTCTCCGCCTATCCTCCAGGGTTCGTCATTGGCCTGGACATGCTCTAGGGTCAGAGGAGGCCGTCGAGACGTTGTCGGGGTCTTGATTGGGTTGCCCTCGAGCTGTCTGCCATTGTAGGGACTGCACCGTGGGGACGGCTCCCTCCATACAGGCAGCAGCATGAGCTGTCACCGTCGCTTGGGGAGGTTGTTGCAGGTCAGCCTGTCGTGAGCCCTCGGCTTCGGCGAAACTGAGCAGACTTTGGATGGTGGCACGCCATTTGTCCATCTGCTCGACCGTTGGTGGAAACCTCAACAACAACTGAGCCTGCGCCATGGCCTCCGAGGCTGTGCTTGGCATAGATGATGATGAAGTCGATTGCGTCATCGCTCGGCTCCTGGCGGATCCAGCGGCGGCATCACTATAGCCGCGCTCTTGTGCTGCGACCACCTGGATGGCAGGGTGGTGAGGCGGAGGCGCTCGAGGGCCAGCAGCTCAGTCAACCCACCCGGGGGAAAGCACACGCGCAGCGGTCGTGCCTATGGTAGGGGTGGCCGAGGGCGGCGGTTCCCCCCAAACCGAGTGCCATTGATGTGGTTGTGCCCATTGGCGAGCGAAGTGTGGCCGTCGAGGTGTTGCTGGTGCTCCTCTCCTCAGGCGTTGGCCGTGGGGAAATGATGGTGGTGGTGCCTGCTCCGACCACATCCCCAACAGCGTTCGTGTCCTCGCGCGGCTCCGGGCCCCCTGCAGTGTCGAGGGCCGCGGGTGGCAGAGCCTTCGAGGTGGACAGATGAGCCGAAGAAGCGGGCTTATTCTTGGGCGCCATGGCAGTGGCACCATCCAAAATGCAGATGGCGATGAAGGTGACGCACTACTTATGCCTTAACGTTTGGGCAAGCGCTCCCCTACCTGGCACGCCAAGGATGTCGCGGGAAACCACGACCAACTATGGGACCAGGAGGGCCCCTTGCTGGTTCGGCAAGGGAATGATGCATTGCACAAAGAGCAGACTAACATGGGGCAACATGACAAAGATCACACGGGCAGTTCTACCCGGGTTCATGCCACCGCGAGGCATAAAATCCTACTCTTGCTTTGGTGGATTTATGGTGGAAATGTGGTGGCGGGGCGTAGTACACTTGCCTGGCAAGGGTTGCCTCAGGGCGGCAACGACTAGGCGCGTATGGGGGTGTGAGTTCTCTAACTTTCAACCTATGTAAACATTGCCATGGGCCTCCTTTTATAGGTTAAGGGGTTACCACTATGGAAAATCAGTCATTAGACACTGATAAGATAGTAAATAGTGCTATCATACCTAACTCTACAGGCTGACAGTGTGCATTTAATGCACCGCTTAACGTCATGTCGCCAGTTGCCCGGCAAGGCTTGCCGGGCTATCTTGCCAGCTCCACGCCTGCTTGTTTGACACGTCATAGGATGGGTGTCATCTCTGGGTTTCTGGTAGAAAGGGGCTGCCATGTGGCGAATGGCTGCCACCTAATCACTCTGCGGCTTGACACCGCACTGATCAACGACGTCCGTCGTGGCAGAGTGCTTGGTGAGGTGTTTCAACCTCCGCAAGCCCCGGCAGGCCCTACCGGGACACCTTGGTCATCTTCTTCTAGGGGCGGCCTCGCCCCTTGCCAGGTTCGCCTGCCCGGCAAGGGAGGCCTTTCTCTTGATGATATCTTGCTTCTCTAGCTTGGTCTTGATCCCTCATATATGTTTGTTAGTTCTTCGAGTCTCTTGGTTTCTTGTACTCCGTCTCAGACTGGTGTTTCAATCTTGATCTTGTGCCTGTGCACAGTCAGGGCAACAGACCCAGGGTTTGTTGCACCAATAGAGGTGGGCCAAGGAGGGCACAACCCACCAGGGCGTGCCTGGGCTCCCTAGCGCGCCCAGGTGGGTTGTGCCCTCCTGGTGGCCCCCCTCTGGTAGTTATTTGCTCCAAGAATTCTTATTTATTCCATAAAATATCCCCGTGATGTTTCAGCTTATTTGGAGTTGTGCAGAATAGGTGGCTGACGTAGCTTTCTCAGGTCCAGAATTTCAGCTGTCGATATTCTCCCTCTTTGTGTGAACCTTACATATTATGAGAGAAAAGGCATTAGAAATACTCCAAAAAGCAATATTATGCATGAAAACATTATAAATGACAGTAGGAAAAGATGATGCAAAATTGACGTATCATGCCACAACATCAAGTTCCTCAAGGTTCAGTGGTCACACCATTCCGAGAAAGAAGCTACTAGGGAAAGGGAGGATCGTCTTCGACTTGAGTATCCCACACTCTTCCCGTCGGACCCTGAATCTCGGGACGGGATTCTTTTGAGTGGGGGTGAGTTTTCGCAACCCTAGTTAGTGCTTGCATTAGGACTAGCTAGAGTGATGCATCATGTTAGATTTTTCTCAAACTTGAAATGGGGATCGACTGTCAGGACCCCGACTCGATGTCACATCGATCTAGCTGGTAACACCTCATATCACTTTGCGGCCTCACGCACGGTATCCCCACGGGTGTCGTCTTACCTTTTCCCGGGACCGTTTGCGCCTTTTGGCTCACGTATATGATAGTGTCGCTAGCATCCATATGATAAAGAGCCCGGGCTGACATGACTAGTCGTAAACCCAAAGTGGCACAGACTTACAGGGACAGGCATCCATGACCCAGCTTCGAACGTGTCGGTCATCAGCAAGTGGGTCCGGGCTGTAGCACTGGGCTAGCAGGACTCCGGTAAACCGGGCTGTAGCGGGCTAACAGGACTCCGGTACTCAAAGCGTGACATTTCCCCGAAGGGACAGACACAGGAACGAAGAAGGACACATGCCGGCCAGCCTAAGTGTTCCAGAGCAGTAGCAAGCTACCATGGCTCAGCGGTAACACTAGGAGACATTTCCCGGTAAGAGAGGCTACTAAAGATAAACAACTAGATAGTCAGATCCCACACATACCAAGCAGGACCCCGACTCGATGTCACATCGATCTAGCCGGTAACACTTCATATCACTTTGCGGCCTCACGCACGGTGTTCCCACGGGTGTCGCCTTACCTTTGCCCGGGACCGTTTGCGCCTTTTGGCTCACGTATATGATAGTGTCGCTAGCATCCATATGATAAAGAGCCCGGGCTGACATGACTAGTCGTAAACCCAAAGTGGCACAGACTTACAGGGACAGGCATCCATGACCCAGCTTCGAACGTGTCGGTCATCAGCAAGTGGGTCCGGGCTGTAGCACTGGGCTAGCAGGACTCCGGTAAACCGGGCTGTAGCGGGCTAACAGGACTCCGGTACTCAAAGCGTAACATTTCCCCGAAGGGACAGACACAGGAACGAAGAAGGACACATGCCGGCCAGCCTAAGTGTTCCAGAGCAGTAGCAAGCTACCATGGCTCAGCGGTAACACTAGGAGACATTTCCCGGTAAGAGAGGCTACTAAAGATAAACAACTAGATAGTCAGATCCCACACATACCAAGCATTTCAATCATACACACAATATGCTCGATATGTGCAATTACAACGAAGCATCACAACATGACTCTACGACACCAGTACTTTATTTAAGGCTCAGGGAGCCATACATATCATACACAAAGGTACGGGTCTCACGACCCAACATACAAGTCATACAGTCATACAAACCAGCAGCGGAAGTAACTTGTCTGAGTACAGACAACTAGTAAAATAAAAGAGGCTTGGAAAGCCTAGCTATACTACGTGGTCCTTCACAAGCTCAGGGTCACCACCTGGGTCTTTAGCCTACTCGTTGATGTCAACGTCTACATAGAACCCATCAGAAGGGGTTGCAGCGTCTTCTGTAAAATGTAGATTATAGCAACATGAGTACAAAGGTACTCAGCAAGACTTACATCAGATCCTACATACATGCATAGTATCAAGAAGGGTTGGTGGAGTTATTGCAGCAAGCCAGCTTTGACTCTTGGCTAGGCTATCCTACGATACTCCAACTTGAAATGGTTTTGCGCACACGAGTCCACTACTCACCACTTCAATACACTACCGAGGATCCACCTCCGTCTTCCTATGGAAGAGCCATCCTCGGCACTCACACTTATCTTGAGGCTTTTAGTAGTTTCCATTTACTTATCTATGAACTGTATAGGCAACCAAGTAGTCCTTTACCGCGGACGCGGCTATTCGAATAGATCATGTTAACCCTGCAGGGGTGTACTTCTTCATACACGCTCTCACCACTTACCGTCGTTTACACGACATGTACTCGGCAACCTTCAAGCGGAAGCCCAACGTGGGTGTCGGCCACGACCTACCTAATAGCCTAAGCCTCCAGTCCAGGTTTATCGCCTATTCAGGTTCCATCCGCAGGGAGTCCGGCCGAGGTTTCCCATACGGCCCCGAACGATGTGAACAGGGTTCCCGAGATACCTAACGGGTATTCGGTACACCCGGCCACGTACCTACCGCATCACAGCCCACCCCTACGGTCAGCGCTGTCCACGGCCTCCAGTAGGCTACAAACACCAGAAACTACTTGCAACTCCTGGACGGAGAACTAGAGTGAATAAGAAGCCGAGAGGGTCCATTGGTTTCGGGCCCAATGCATGGTAGTAGCTGATTCTTAAATCACACATACAGATCTCAGTTCTTAAGGTCGGTTTCAATGAAACAACCCACCATGTACTCCTACATGGCCTCTCATCGATACCTTTACCAAATCGTGTTCACCACACCACTCTCATTACCGACATTAACATTTCACTCTAGCCCATCACCCAGATGAACCAGACCTGACACGACTCTAAGCATAGCAGGCATAGCAAGGTAGGAACAACACATACACATGGCTCAATCAAACTCCTACACATGCTAGTGGGTTTCATCTAGTTACTGTGGCAATGACAGGTCATGCAGAGGAAATGGGTTCAACTACCGTGGCACACAGCAGTTTGAAACGCGTTGTCTTAATGCAGTAAAAGAGAGCAGGAGCGAGAACATGGGATTGTATCGATATGATCAAATGGTTGGTTGCTTGCCTGATGGTTCGATGCACTGATACGGTTCTTCGTTAGGGTAATCACGGTACTCCTCGGGGGCAGAACCTGTCACAAAGGACACCGATACACAACCATCACCAAACAATGTGCAACAATATGATGCATGCATGAAACATGGCAATATGAGTGTGTTGGGCTAATGCAACTAAAACCAGAGGGGTTTGAACAAATTTGAATCAAAGATTCAAATTTCAAACTCAAACATGGCCTCTTTAAGTGCTTTTCCTTGTTCTGCTTAAAACATCAATTTAACTTGTTTGATCATGCATGAAAATAGTACAGATGGATAGATTGGATTTTTCTGATCATTTTTCATATATAATTTGTCCAATTTGGAGTTACAGAATAAAAGTTATGAAATTTTGAAGTTTAAATAATATTCTGGAATTTCCTGATTTAAATTAAATCTAGAAATTCAATTACTGCGTCAGCCTGACGTCAGTGTGACGTCAGCAGGTCAACAGAACAGGTCTGGGTCAAACCTGACAGTGGGTCCCGCATGTCAGGGTGATTATTTTAATTAAAATTTGATTAAAACTAATCCTGTTTAATTAACAGGGCTGGGCCCCACCTGTCATTGACTCAGAGGAGTCAACCAGGGCCCACCCGTGGTCAAAGTCAAAGTCGGCTGCCGGCGTTTAGCCGCCGGCGAGCCCGACGCGGCGGCGGAAGTGGTTTTGGCCATTTCGGCCACCAAATGGACCGCGGAGACCACCGGAGTGGAGCTGAGGACAACCCGCAGCTCTTGGCGGAGCCTGTTGGGGTCGGGGTGGCCGGAGTTGGCGCCGGCGACGACTTTGGCGGCCACCGGGGTTCGGTCGAGGATGAACTTGGCGCTAGAGGGGTCGTGAGGCTCGTGGAGTGGCTGGTTAGGTGCTGTGGGACTCAGTGAGCAAGATGGACACCATCTTGTGGCCGGAGTGTGGCCGGAAGTACGTCGGCGACGAGGTCCACGACGGCGCGTGCGGGTGAGCTTGGTGCGCTCGCTGTGGTGCTCGAGAGAGAGAAAGAGAGGAAGGGGAAGTTAGCCCAGCTCACTGTGGTCTTGATGGAGAGGACGGCGTGGTCGGGGACGAGCTGCTGCGGCGGCGACGGCGAAGGGGATCTCCGGCGATGGCGGTTCAGGCGAGGTTGGTGCGGCGGCTTCGAGGCACGCGAGCGCTCGGGGCTCGGCTAGCTCGAAGGAGTAGAGGACGGCGGAGCTTCTGGACAGGGTGGCGCGGCGTGGAGACGACGGGGAGCACGGCTACGACGGTGGTGCGGCGACGGTGGCGTCGGCCATGGCGTGGGAGCGCGAGGGAGAGGAGCTGGGGGCGAATGGAGGTGTCCAGGAGGGTCGGGGCGCGATGTGGAGCTCGTCCAGGCCATCAGGGCAGCGAGAGGGGGAGGCCGGGCGGCGTGCAGCTGCGTGGCGAGCTGCGGTGCCGCCGCCGAGCACCTTGGCTGCCTGCCTGGCAAGCCAAGCAGCTCGCTGGAGCGGTGGCCGGGCTGGGCCGGCCAGGTGGGCTGGCTGGTGGGCCTGTGGTGGCGCCAGGTAAGTTTTCCCCCCTTTTTTTTCTATTTCTGTTTTTATTTAATATATCTGCAACTTTGATGAATTAAATAAAATACCTAGGCAACTTCAAAAATCACCAAACTATTCCTGGCCCATAGTTGGATTATTTCCAACATGAAACATTTTAGTTTGGAGATATTTGAGCATTTAAATATTTTTATATTATTTTAAATGCCCAAATTCAAATATTTATGATTTAATTCAAAACCCTAGGATGGCCTAGGAAAATGTGCAACCACTTTTGGCAGAGGTTCTGAACCAAGACAAAAATGATGGGCATTTTAGAAGGGCATTTCAGGTTCATTGAAAAATCATTTTAGTAACCCTAGTTGGTTTCAGAGGGGACTGGGGGTTCTGTCATCCCCATTTCAAGTTTCTGATGAAAGAGTAAACATGATGCAACACTCTAATGCATGACTAGCTAGGGTGTGACAACTCACCCCCACTCAAAAGAATCTCGTCCCGAGATTTGGGTTCCTCCGAGAAGAAGGCGGGATATTCAAGTCGAAGACGATCCTCCCTTTCCCAAGTTGCTTCATCCTCAGAATGGTGCGACCATTGAACCTTGAGAAACTTGATATTATGACGTCGCGTGGTACGTTCGGCCTTGATCGAGGATACGAATGGGGTACTCTCGATATGTAATTGGAGATCAAGCGTTTCGTGGTCCACTTCACGGATAGGATCCGAGAAGCAACGCCTGAGTTGAGAAACGTGGAAGACATCGTGAACTCTGGAGAGGTGCGGAGGTAGTTCCAACTGGTAGGCAACTTCTCCTTGTTTGGCAAGAATGCGAAAAGGTCCAATGTAACGAGGAGCCAATTTGCCTTTGATACCGAAACGATGGGTTCCCTTCAGAGGGGTGACCCGAAGATAAGCCTTCTCGTCAACCTCGAAAGTCATAGCCTTATGTTTTCGGTCATATTGACTCTTTTGACGAGATTGGGCTGTTTTCAACTTTTCACGAACGATACGAACTTGTTCTTCTGCTTCCTGAATCATATCCGGGCCAAAGAATTGTCTTTCCCCGGTCTCTGACCAGTTAAGGGGTGTTCGACATCGTCGTCCATAGAGAACTTCAAAAGGGGCTTTACCCAAGCTAGATTGATAGCTGTTGTTGTAAGCGAATTCGGCAAATGGAAGGCACTTCTCCCAGTCCATTCCGAAAGAGATAACGGAGGCTCGAAGCATGTCTTCTAGAATCTGATTGACGCGTTCCACTTGACCACTTGACTGAGGGTGGAAAGCGGTGCTAAAGGAGAGACGAGTTCCCATAGCATTTTGGAAACTTTCCCAAAATCGAGAGGTGAAAAGACTTCCTCGATCCGAATTGATTTCCAAAGGAACACCATGGAGGGACACTATTCGGGAGATGTATAAGTCTGCCAGCTGCTAGCGGTTATACTCTCACGAACAGGTAGGAAATGAGCTACCTTGGAAAGACGATCGACAACGATGAAAATAGCATTATTCCCTCTCTTGGTCCTGGGAAAACCGGTAATGAAATCCATACCAATTTTATCCCATTTCCATTCAGGAATAGCTAAGGGTTGAAGGGTACCAGCAGGCCGTTGATGCTCTGCTTTTACACGACGACAGACGTCGCAATTTGCAATATACTGAGCAATTTCTCTCTTCATCCTAGTCCACCAGAACCTCTGGCGTAGGTCCTGATACATATTAGTACTACCGGGATGAATGGTGAGAGGAGATTCATGAGCTTCCTTAAGGATCAATTGCCTCAGGTTGCGCACTTTGGGAACCACTAGTCGATCCCCGAAGTATACGACCCCTTGATCATTAATGGAGAAGCAATTCGCAATTCCTTTCTGAATGTTTCTCTTGATGCGGGAGATTCCCGGATCTACCTTCTGTGCTTTGATAATTTGATCCGTAAGGGTAGGTTTTGCCACCAAGGTGGAAAGAAAACCTTGAGGTACAATGTGAAGGTTAAGCTTCCGAAATTCCTCATGGAGGAGCGGTTGACTTTGTTGTAACATCAGGTTGTTACAATAAGATTTACGACTTAGCGCATCAGCCATGACGTTGGCTTTCCCTGGGGTGTAGGTTATTCCTAAGTCGAAGTCTGTGATCAATTCAACCCAACGTCTTTGTCGGAGATTCAAATCCGGTTGGGTGAAAATATACTTCAGACTTTGGTGATCAGTGAATATTTCGCAACGATTACCGAGGAGGTAATGTCGCCAGGTCTTAAGTGCATAGACTACGGCTGCAAGCTCTAGATCATGAGTAGGATAATTCTCCTCATGTGGGTGCAATTGCCGTGAAGCGTAAGCAATTACGTGTCGATCTTGCATGAGAATGCAACCTAGTCCTTGTCGCGAGGCGTCGCAGTAGATAACAAAGTCCTTGGAGAAGTCTGGCGGTACCAGTACGGGAGCAGAAGTCAGGCGTCTTTTCAGTTCCTGAAAGCTGTGCTCACATTGTGGAGTCCATTCGAACTTCTTATCTTTCTTGAGGAGTTCGGTTAGGGGTTTAGCAACTTTGGAGAAGTTCTCGACAAAGCGACGGCAATAGCTCGCTAAGCCTAGGAAACTCCGAACTTGCTTGACCGATTCGGGTGGAGTCCAATTAAGGACGGCTTGAACTCGCTCAGGGTTAACGGCAATACCTTTACCAGATATTACATGGCCCAGATAGGTCACTTCTGACAACCAGAATTCACATTTAGAAAATTTGGCATAAAGGCGATGCTCTCGAAGTTTCTTCAACACTAGCCTTAAATGTTCGGCATGTTCTTCCTCGTTCTTGGAGTAGATGATTATATCATCGAGATAAACTACGACGAATTTATCCAAATACTCCATGAAGATTGAGTTCATTAACCGAGAAAAGGTGGCTGGAGCATTGGTTAATCCGAAGGACATGATGGTGTACTCGTATTGGCCATAACGAGTAACAAAGGCCGTTTTAGGAATGTCCCCATTTCTGATTTTGATTTGATGGTAGCCCAACCTCAAATCCATCTTGGAGAAGACTGAGGATCCAGCGAGCTGATCATACAGATCGTTGATCCTGGGAAGTGGATATTTGTTCTTGATTGTGACCAAATTGACAGGTCGGTAATCTACAGCCATCCGGTCTGTACCATCCTTCTTCTTGACGAATAGGACGGGGCAAGCCCACGGAGATGAACTAGGGCGGATGAAACCCTTTTTCAAGGACTCATCGAGTTGTTTCTTAAGCTCGGCTAGTTCTAGGGGTGCCATCTTATAAGGTCTTCTAGCAATCGGAACGGTTCCTGGAATGAGGTCTATTACAAACTCAACATCCCTGTCAAGTGGAACACCTGGCAATTCCTCTGGAAAGACATCCGGGAAGTCACGGACTACCGGAACGTCCTCAAGGTCTGGCAAAGGGCTGGCGTTAAGAGAATATAATTGTCGCTTGGCTATTCGGGTCAAGACATTGACTATCTTCCCCGAAGGATGGGTGAGTTGAACAGTCCTAGAGAAGCAATCAATTTTGGCTTGATGAGCTGACATCCAGTCCATACCCAAAATGATATTAATATCCGAAGATTTGAGGGCTATCAAAGATGCGAGGAAAACAAGTCTGTCGACTTGGATTTCATTTCCATAACTTACCCTAGAGGTCTGCCATCTAGAACCAGGGGTAGAAATTTCCATAGTGGATGGCATGTCACAGAATGCAACGTTATGCAAACGAGCATAATTTTCGGATATAAAAGAATGAGAGGCTCCTGTATCGAAAAGAACAGATGCCGGGTGGCAATTAACAAGAAGCGTACCGAGAACGACGTTGGGATCCTCTTGAGCTTCTTCGGCAGAGATACAGTTGACATGGCCACGTGAAGCGGTGACCGGCTTGGCGTGGAATATCTTTCCTGTCGGCTTGCCACGGCCAACAACTTTAGCAGATTGATTGGGGTTGGTCTGGGGACACTCACGCATATAGTGACCAGATTCCCCACATTTGAAACAAGTCACGGAACTGGTACGTGAAGGAGCATTATTGGTTGGACCCCCATAGGGCTTGGCCGGTGCAGACTGTTGAACGGGGCGAGGCGCCTGGAAAGATGGCCTCGGTGTGAACCTGGGTGGCAGGGCCGTGTTGGGTACCCACACGCGGCGCTTCTGAGGACCAGCACCGGACGAGGAACCCATGTCACGTCCATGCTTGCGTGTTGCGTCATAGTCAGTCTGACCGGTTTCAGCACTGATGGCTTTGTTGACAAGTTTCGAAAAAGATGTGCACTCATGCAGACGGAGGTCGCGGCGAAGCTCAGGACTAAGGCCCTTACGGAACCTTGCTTGCTTCTTGGCGTCAGTAGACACTTCCTGAGTTGCATATCGGGCGAGATTACCGAACTCTCTGCTATAGGCATCCACAGAAAGTCGGCCTTGGGTGAAACTGCAAAATTCTTCACGTTTACGGTCCATGAGACCCTCCGGAATGTGATGTTCACGGAAAGCCTCGCTGAACTCAGCCCAAGTAGTGACATGGCCCACTGGGTGCATAGCTCCATAATTCTCCCACCACAGACTGGCGGGGCCTTCAAGATGATATGCAGCAAAGGTGACCTTGTCAGCCTCCGCTACCAGCGCGGAACGCAGCTTGTGAGAGATACTGCGAAGCCAATCATCAGCGTCGAGAGGCTCGACGGAGTGGTGGAACGTGGGTGGATGTAATTTGATAAAATCACTGAGTGACACCACGTTAGTCCTCTGATGGTGTGCTGTGTTCTGTTCAATACGCTCCAACAAACGGTTGGTCTCCCGCTTGTTTCTCTCAGCTTCCATCATAACCTCGGCTAGTGAAGGAGGTTGAGGCAGATTTGCATCCCTGGCTTCACTGCCTTCGGCCTGCTCTTGGGAAGCAGGGTTAGCGCGCGTGTTGACCATCCTAGGTAAACAAGACAATGATTTAGTCAGAATGATAAAATTCCGACATAGGATACATAATGTAAGGAATAACTCGGAATGCAAGATGATCATCCGTATGACATGGTAGATACAGAAACTGCTTCTTTTATTCCATCGTCATACACACCATACAGGGTTTAGTACAAGACCAAACAAAGTACTAATACGGTGAAAAGAGGATTACATCTCATCGGAGGCATTCCAAGCTCCTATACATTATTTTTCTACACCTCCGGAAGGAGTACAGACTAGGTCATATCCCACGAGTCACGCAGGACGATAGACGACATAGCTAGTGCGAACCAGTGTTACTACCACTAACTCAGACCGATCCGTAGTATTCCTCGTAGAAGTCACCTCCATAGCCTGGAAGTTCAACATGATCATCCGGAAACAGACGGTCTCGCGGAGCTTGTGGACCATAGGGGCTAGGATGAGGCCTTCGACCAACAAACGGTGGCCTGCGGGGACCGCGAGGTGGGGTGATGCCTCCTACATCACGCCAAACCATCACGTCCGGCAGAGCAGATCTCACAGGATAGAGATCGCGCATATCTGAATATCCAGCTTGCGCCGCCGGTGCGAACCGAGTCAAAGTAGCCCAGTGGTCAGCACGGGTATTGAAGAGCTCTAACCTTAAGGCCCGATTTTCACGATCCTTATCCTCGAGCATCTCAGCAGTGGTGCGAGTCCGTGAATCCTCCTGAGTGGAGTCAGCATAGATAGCCTGGAGATACCCTTGTGCTCCCGGAAGTGATCCTGGCATATACCGGAAATCAGAGTCCCGAAATAGACCAGATCTGACTCGCATAATGGTCATCATAGAGTAGGCGGCGTCCTGCACAGCCATCTCAATGGTAACCCCGAGTCCATAGGAACAGTGAAGAGGCTCGGTGGATCCAGGATAAGATGGAAATATCCTGACAGTGCAGAGATACTGGCTTTGATTAAAATCTCGGAATTGCTCTTCGACCGTGTACTCAGGATACCAGTGGTATCCAGCCTCAGTCATTACCCTGACCAACTTGGCAGTATGGCCGGGTACATCTAGACATCAAGTCAGGCGAACCACTTGATTGAGGTCGCGAGTGGCCATCTGAAAGCACAATCAGAATGCAAAGGCATTAGAATTTCTAGCAAAATTTCGGCAGCATAACAGCTGTAAATGCTCAAAAAGGATTTTGAGACATTTGACAAAGGATTTCGTACACACTCAACATCATCATATCAAAGTTCTGAACCATTCTGGCTACATAATGTGGTAGTAGAACTGAACTAGGCTTGTAACCATCAAACTTATAAGGTACTACTGATTAGTAACACGTGATCCTGATAGAAAGAATAGATCCTAATTCCTTATCCCCGGTGGAAGAATGGACTGACTCAGATCAGAATGTCATAAGGTATAAGGAGTAAAAAGAGCCTTACGTTCCAACCCACAAACAATTCCCCTACATATAACTAAAGAATTTCTAGACTCAACATCGACCAGTTTGGCTTGGAGAACCTACAGGCAGTCCGGCTCTGATGCCAACGCTGTCAGGACCCCGACTCGATGTCACATCGATCTAGCTGGTAACACCTCATATCACTTTGCGGCCTCACGCACGGTATCCCCACGGGTGTCGTCTTACCTTTTCCCGGGACCGTTTGCTCCTTTTGGCTCACGTATATGATAGTGTCGCTAGCATCCATATGATAAAGAGCCCGGGCTGACATGACTAGTCGTAAACCCAAAGTGGCACAGACTTACAGGGACAGGCATCCATGACCCAGCTTCGAACGTGTCGGTCATCAGCAAGTGGGTCCGGGCTGTAGCACTGGGCTAGCAGGACTCTGGTAAACCGGGCTGTAGCGGGCTAACAGGACTCCGGTACTCAAAGCGTGACATTTCCCCGAAGGGACAGACACAGGAACGAAGAAGGACACATGCCGGCCAGCCTAAGTGTTCCAGAGCAGTAGCAAGCTACCATGGCTCAGCGGTAACACTACGAGACATTTCCCGGTAAGAGAGGCTACTAAAGATAAACAACTAGATAGTCAGATCCCACACATACCAAACATTTCAATCATACACACAATATGCTCGATATGTGCAAATACAACGAAGCATCACAACATGACTCTATGATACAAGTACTTTATTTAGGGCTCAGGGAGCCATACATAACATACACAAAGGTACGGGTCTCATGACCCAACATACAAGTCATACAATCATACAAACCAGCAGCGGAAGTAACTTGTCTGAGTACAGACAACTAGTAAAATAAAAGAGGCTTGGAAAGCCTAGCTATACTGCGTGGTCCTTCACAAGCTCAGGGTCACCACCTGGGTCTTTAGCCTACTCGTTGATGTCAACGTCTACATAGAACCCATCAGAAGGGGTTGCAGCGTCTTCTGTAAAATGTGGATTATAGCAACATGAGTACAAAGGTACTCAGCAAGACTTACATCAGATCCTACATACATGCATAGTATCAAGAAGGGTTGGTGGAGTTATTGCAGCAAGCCAGCTTTGACTCTTGGCTAGGCTATCCTACGATACTCCAACTTGAAATGGTTTTGCGCACACGAGTCCACTACTCACCACTTCAATACACTACCGAGGATCCACCTCCGTCTTCCTACGGAAGAGCCATCCTCGGCACTCACACTTATCTTGAGGCTTTTAGTAGTTTCCATTTACTTATCTATGAACTGTATAGGCAACCAAGTAGTCCTTTACCGCGGATGCGGCTATTCGAATAGATCATGTTAACCCTGCAGGGGTGTACTTCTTCATACACGCTCTCACCACTTACCGTCGTTTACACGACATGTACTCGGCAACCTTCAAGCGGAAGCCCAACGTGGGTGTCGGCCACGACCTACCTAATCACCTAAGCCTCCAGTCCAGGTTTATCGCCTATTCAGGTTCCATCCGCAGGGAGTCCGGCCGAGGTTTCCCATACGGCCCCGAACGATGTGAACAGGGTTCCCGAGATACCTAACGGGTATTCGGTACACCCGGCCACGTACCTACCGCATCACAGCCCACCCCTACGGTCAACGCTGTCCACGGCCTCCAGTAGGCTACAAACACCAGAAACTACTTGCAACTCCTGGACGGAGAACTAGGGTGAATAAGAAGCCGAGAGGGTCCATTGGTTTCGGGCCCAATGCATGGTAGTAGCTGATTCTTAAATCACACATACAGATCTCAGTGCTTAAGGTCGGTTTCAATGAAACAACCCACCATGTACTCCTACATGGCCTCTCATCGATACCTTTACCAAATCGTGTTCACCACACCACTCTCATTACCGACATTAACATTTCACTCTAGCCCATCACCCAGATGAACCAGACCTGACACGACTCTAAGCATAGCAGGCATAGCAAGGTAGGAACAACACATACACATGGCTCAATCAACTCCTACACATGCTAGTGGGTTTCATCTAGTTACTGTGGCAATGACAGGTCATGCAGAGGAAATGGGTTCAACTACCGTGGCACACAACAGTTTGAAACGCGTTGTCTTAATGCAGTAAAAGAGAGCAGGAGCGAGAACATGGGATTGTATCGATATGATCAAAAGATTGGTTGCTTGCCTGATGGTTCGATGCACTGATACGGTTCTTCGTTAGGGTAATCACGGTACTCCTCGGGGGCAGAACCTGTCGCAAAGGACACCGATACACAACCATCACCAAACAATGTGCAACAATATGATGCATGCATGAAACATGGCAATATGAGTGTGTTGGGCTAATGCAACTAAAACCAGAGGGGTTTGAACAAATTTGAATCAAAGATTCAAATTTCAAACTCAAACATGGCCTCTATAAGTGCTTTTCCTTGTTCTGCTTAAAACATCAATTTAACTTGTTTGATCATGCATGAAAATAGTACAGATGGATAGATTGGATTTTTCTGATCATTTTTCATA
Organism: Triticum aestivum; assembly: GCF_018294505.1. NCBI lineage: Eukaryota > Viridiplantae > Streptophyta > Magnoliopsida > Poales > Poaceae > Triticum > Triticum aestivum. The sequence goes on along the minus strand of NC_057810.1, from coordinate 377,861,590 downwards.
TATAATTTGTCCAATTTGGAGTTACAGAATAAAAGTTATGAATTTTTGAAGTTTAAATAATATTCTGGAATTTCCTGATTTAAATTAAATCCAGAAATTCAATTACTGCGTCAGCCTGACGTCAGTGTGACGTCAGCAGGTCAACGGAATAGGTCTGGGTCAAACCTGACAGTGGGTCCCGCATGTCAGGGTGATTATTTTAATTAAAATTTTATTAAAACTAATCCTGTTTAATTAACAGGGCTGGGCCCCACCTGTCATTGACTCAGAGGAGTCAACCAGGGCCCACCCGTGGTCAAAGTCAAAGTCGGCTGCCGGAGTTTAGCCGCCGGCGAGCCCGACACGGCGGCGGAAGTGGTTTTGGCCATTTCGGCCACCAAATGGACCGCGGAGACCACCGGAGTGGAGCTGAGGACAACCCGCAGCTCTTGGCGGAGCCTGTTGGGGTCGGGGTGGCCGGAGTTGGCGCCGGCGACGACTTTGGCGGCCACCAGGGTTCGGTCGAGGATGAACTTGGCGCTAGAGGGATCGGTGAGGCTCGTGGAGTGGCTGGTTAGGTGCTGTGGGACTCGGTGAGCAAGATGGACACCATCTTGTGGCCGGAGTGTGGCCGGAAGTACGTCGGCGACGAGGTCCGCGACGGCGCGTGCGGGTGAGCTTGGTGCGCTCGCTGTGGTGCTCGAGAGAGAGAAAGAGAGGAAGGGGAAGTTAGCCCAGCTCACTGTGGTCTTGATGGAGAGGACGGCGTGGTCGGGGACGAGCTGCTGCGGTGGCGACGGCGAAGGGGATCTCTGGCGATGGCGGTTCGGGCGAGGTTGGTGCGGCGGCTTCGAGGCACGCGAGCGCTCGGGGCTCGGCTAGCTCGAAGGAGTAGAGGACGGCGGAGCTTCTGGACAGGGTGGCGCGGCGTGGAGACGACGGGGAGCACGGCTACGACGGTGGTGCGGCGACGGTGGCGTTGGCCATGGCGTGGGAGCGCGAGGGAGAGGAGCTGGGGGCGAATGGAGGTGTCCAGGAGGGTCGGGGCGCGACGTGGAGCTCGTCCAGGCCATCAGGGCGGCGAGAGGGGGAGGCCGGGCGGCGTGCAGCTGCGTGGCGAGCTGCGGTGCCGCCGCCGAGCACCTTGGCTGCCTGCCTGGCAAGCCAAGCAGCTCGCTGGAGCGGTGGCCGGGCTGGGCCGGCCAGGTGGGCTGGCTGGTGGGCCTGTGGTGGCGCCAGGTAAGTTTTCCCCCCTTTTTTTTTCTATTTCTGTTTTTATTTAATATATCTGCAACTTTGTTGAATTAAATAAAATACCTAGGCAACTTCAAAAATCACCAAACTATTCCTGGCCCATAGTTGGATTATTTCCAACATGAAACATTTTAGTTTGGAGATATTTGAGCATTTAAATATTTTATATTATTTTAAATGCCCAAATTCAAATATTTATGATTTAATTCAAAAACCCTAGGATGGCCTAGGAAAATGTGCACCACTTTTGGCAGAGGTTCTGAACCAAGACAAAAATGATGGGCATTTTAGAAGGGCATTTCAGGTTCATTGAAAAATCATTTTAGTAACCCTAGTTGGTTTCAGAGAGGACTGGGGGTTCTGTCATCCCCATTTCAAGTTTTTGATGAAAGAGTAAACATGATGCAACACTCTAATGCATGACTAGCTAGGGTGTGACATCGACAAACCCCAGCACCCCCTTGAAAAAACTAGGTTCCACTGAAAAATATTTCCATGAACCCAAAATGCCCTTCTAAAAAGTTCATCATTTTTGAATTGGTCTAGAACCTCTGCGAAAAATGGTGCACATTTTTTAGGACACTTTGGATTTTTGAATTAATTCGTAAGTATTTGAATTTGGAAATGTTTGAGGGCTATTGGAAATAATTTCAAAGGTGCCCACAAATATTTTTAGCATTTTATAATGTGGTTTGGTATTTTTACTAAATTAAAACAAACAACAGAAAAAGAAAACTAAAACAGAAAGAGAGAGGGAAAGGAACCAAGCCCACTTACCTCACTGCACCGGCCCACCTGGCCTGGTGCCAGTCGTCACCCCCTCTGCCAGTAGGCAGAGGAGAGATAGCGAACGCGCACCCGATCTTGCCATGCCACCTCCCTGCCAGCCTGCTTTGACCATGCCAGCGCAATGCCTTGAACAGCCTCCTCGGCACGCACATCGTGCCCCTGGATGCCCATTCTACCCCTCCTGCTCTCTCCCGCCATGGACAACGCTGCTGCGCTCGCGCCACCATGAAGCTCGTCACCACCGCCTCGTCCTCGCCTCCCCGCCATGTCTGCAAGCTCCACCATCGACCGCCGCTTTGCCCCGACCGAGCCCCGAGTGCTCGTTTTCCCTGCACCTCCTCCACAGAGCTCGTCTTCAACCTCCTGCTGCCGGAGATCCCATCGCTGCCCCGACTATTTGGGCCCCTCCCCGAGCTCGCCATTTGCCTCGCCCGACTCGTCATGAGCCACTGACCGTTCTCCCGCTCTCCGTTCTCGCTCTCGCATGTCGTAGCCACCACGCCACTCGCACCCGTATAGGCCGCCGCCTATGGTCACCGCCAACGTGACCTCGGCGACCAAACGATCCACCATCGTGTCTAACATGCTTGCCGCCTCACGTAGTTGCTGCAGGTGCTAAGTGCACACCGCCATGGCTACTACAAACGCATCCCCGGTCGCACCCAAACGCCAGCCGCCCTAGCTGCTGCTGCCTGCTGCGCAACATGCAGGCGAGCTCCGGCTCCCCGTGGGGCGCTCTCCATCGCTCATTTGGGCGCCGGCAGAGTGAAACTGAGCCCTCCGCCACGTCTGTCGAAGCCAATGTCAAGCCACCAACAGTTTAGGCCCTGTTGACTAGGGAGTTTGGCCTTCCCTGGGTCTGTGACATGTGGGCCCCGCCTGACTAATTAAGTTAGTTTAGGTTAATTAGATTAGGTTAGTTTAGTTAGAAACTAAGACACGGGACCCACTGGTCAGTTTGACCTAGGTCGCCCCGTTGACCCGCTGACGTCATGATTGTACTTGTTGACGCTGTAATTCCTTTTCTAGAATTATTTTAATTCTAATTAATCAGAAAAACCAGAAAAAGGCCTAAACTTCAAAAAATCATGGAAATTAATATATAACTCAGATGGAAAAGATTTATATATGAAAAATGATCAGAAAAATCCAACCTATCCATTGGTACTGGTTTCATGTATGGCAAAGCAACTTAACCTTGTTGTATAGATCAAAACATGATAATGCACTTTGTAAATTCCTAGTTTGAGTTTGAACCTTTGGTTCAAATTGACTCAAACCTTTCTGGTTTTAGTTGCATTTGCTCAACACGCCCATTTTTTCATGTCAATGGCATGCATCATATTGTTGCATATTGCCATGTATTGATTGTGTTACATGTGTGATCCTAGTGGTACATAATGCACCCGAGGATATACGTGAATATCCAACCAAAGGGCAGTACCCATCCACCACCCTGCCAGGCAAGCAACCCCCATTGGTCATCTCAATACAATCCCATCTTCTCCCTCCTGCTCTCATTTACCGCATTAAGACAACAATGTTTCAAACTGCTGTTTACTACGGTACTTGAACCCATTTCCTCTCCATGACATGTCTTTGCCACAGTAACTAGATGAATCCAACTAGCATGTGCTGGAGTTGTTTGAGCCATGTTGTGTTTCCTGCCATGATATGCCTGCTAAATCTGCTTCATCCGGGTGATGGATCGTAGTGAAATGGTTTTGTCGGTAATGAGAGTGAAGTGTTGAACATGTTTTGGTAAAGGTATTGATGAGAGGCCATGTAGGAGTACATGGTGGGTTGTTTCATTGGAACCATCCCTAAGAACTGATTTCTGTGTGCGTGATTGAAGATCAACTACTACCACACATTGGGCCCTGAAATATGACCCCACTCGACATATTGACTGCCATGATCTCTGTCTAGGAGTTGCAAGTAGTTTCTGGTGTTTGCAGTTTACTGGTGGCGCTGTGCAGCGCTGACCCTTGGAGTGCGCTATGATGCGACAAGTAAGTGGCCCGGTGTAAAAAACGCATTCCTATAGGGCAGGATACCCCGAGGATGGCTCTCCCCCACCACTCCTCTCCCTCACCTCTCCCACCCTACCAACTGATCTCCATCAACAATGGCGGCCTCTAGATATAAGGATCATGGACGGTCTTCTGCATTGGGACTTTGCCCCCGGAATAGCCCTTGCAAATCAGGTGAGGCACAGGTTTGGCACGACAGTCCATTTTTCCCCTTCCCAAGGATCTAGGGAATTCTTTCTGGTGGTCACTTTTTCTTCAGCCTCCTTTCCTCTCTTGGTGGAATCTGTTGGTATTGCCTTACAATGTTGTCTTGGGGGTTTAAGCTCTGGATTCCATGTTACCAAGATCAAGGATCGTACTTTTCGTTTTTTAGTTGCAAGCAACAAAGTTGGACATTTCATTTACAGTTTGAGAGATCGAGTTTGGCCGGACTTTGTTTGTCACTTTCATCTTTTTAATGCTCGTTATGCTCGAGCTCCGGTCTCAGCTTCTTCCTGGCATATGGATCAAGAAAATTTGGACATCTCATCTTGTTCTGCTGTGGCGATCAAGTCCAACCTTAGATCATCAACGATGATTGGTTCACCAGGAACTCAGTCTGCTCAGGTTCTTCGCAAGTTCAACATTGTCCCAATTGACAATATGGTCTTCTCAAACAAGAATTCTTGCGAAGCTTCTTCGTCTGGACAAATGATTCATAATTTAAACTTTGGATGATCCCTTGATTCAGCAACGTCAGTTGCCTACATCACCGGCTGTGGGTTCAAATATTCAATTAATGCAGCATTTTCCCTGACAAGAGCAATTGATGGGCAGTCAGCCTGCGGATTTTATTCTGTTGGGCAGCTTCAAATGCATAATTAATGTCCAATATCCACCGTCGCCACAAAGTTTTCTTTCCTCTGCGTTCAAATATGCACCTCCGCATGAGTTCTGGCCTCCAACACTTTCCAATCAACACAAGGCCGATCTGGCCCAAGCCCACTACTCTTTGGCAGATATAATAGATCTTAACACCCAATGGGCCTCGCTCTTCTCAAAGTGCCTGCAATGGGGACACAAAAAACCTAGTTGCCTTGCACGCCTAATTTGTATTAATTGCTCGGCACCTGACCACAAGGCAATCAATTGCCCCAAATTTGCTTCAAATAAGCATGCTTTTGACCAGGTTGGCGCTGGCCTAGGGAAGCAAATCATCTCCAACGTCAATCCCGCTGCTCAGCCACCGCTTACCTCTAATCGGCAAAAGCGAAGCACCGTCCGATGTCAATCGTGTGGTTTCTATGGACATTTAGTGTGTCAATGTTTCCAGCGGAAGAAAGCGCAAAATTGGAAATGGATTCCTAAATCCACTCGACCTACCGATTCTACCCCTCACGCTCCGCCTTCCACCTCGATTCCCCAAACGTCTCGCCCCAGTCCACAGAGCACCTCCCCTGCCACCTATGCCATCACTCTGCCTCACTCGCCATTGACGCCTCCACCCACCTTGCCCTCCACCATGGCAAACTACCCACTCAACCCCGTCCCCTTCCTACCGCCTGGGTTTGCAGTGGAGCCTGGACCTGCGGACCGTCTGGTTAGGTCCGGGATGGTGGTCGGGCCGATTGCGCCGCTCAACCATGACTTCTTGGCGATTGCGGAAGCAAGTGCGTATGTTCCTCTGCATCGCCGAGCTGTCGTTCGAACAGCGATTGAAGGTTTGCTGCATGAAGCACATCTTTTTACCACTGAATGTAGTGATCATCCTCTGGGTGTTGGAATCTTTGGTTTTGCAAATTCATTCTTGAGAAATACGGCTGTCAACACCCCGCTAGAGCTAGACGAGGAGGATTTGCTTATCACTTTTGTGCCACATAATGAAGCACTCAACAGACGCACCACCTCATTTCACCCAGAGATTTGGTTGATGTTTTTTGGCTTTCCTTACGATTACCAAACAGATTACTACATCACTAAGGCTTTAGGGGGTTATGGATCTCTGGTTCAATGGTACAATCCACGCCAAGATAGGAGATATATTCTCATCAAAGCTCGCGTAATCCATCTGAATCTTGTGCCCAGGAGCTTTATTGTTTGGCAGTTGGGAGGTGCAAGAGACTGCTGGACGGTCCAGGTTACTATCTTGAGAAGCAATGACTAGAATGGGCTGTTACCTGAAGTGCTGCCTCCTAATGAAGAACCTCCTCCTGCAGATGGCAATCCACATCCGCAGTTCGGGCCTGAACTCACTGCTGAACAGCTTTATCAGCAGCAAGTTCACAATTGGTTGGTTCAGAATGCTGCCCCCAATCACCCTGTGCATCACAACAATGCAGAAGCTCCCAATCAAGGGTGGGCTCCTTGGCCTCAACCTCCAGCTCCTCCTATGCCACCCCACCTAATGAACTACCAAGCTTGGCTGGCTTCTCAGGGTTTAACTGTTATGCATGGAGTGGTTCCTAACAACAATGTCACTGACAATCCTATGCAAGCATGGCACGAGGCAGTTACTGCCTCTTCTGAATATACTTCCTCTGAAGACTCTGATGCCACTGTATCCGATTTGTTTGTTCTGCCAGTGACCCTCCCTGGATCCTTTGGTGTTGTTCTGGTAACTCCAACTGCTGCTGCTGACGTGGTTACCATCTGTGTCGACATCCATGACCAAGGTATGCAATTTGGCTTATCCGCTCAAGACGATTCCCTCATAGAAATCCTTCTGTCCAATCCTATTCCCCGACAGCAACTCAATACTGCACTTTTCAATGCTATCCGGCCTCTGCTTGCTACAAGGGGACCATGGGCTGCTGGTTTTGGATTCAGACACGAAGTTATGCACTTTGAAATTCAGGTGGCTGCTGGCCCTACTGGCCTCCAATTCACACAGAATAATCTGCTTGCTCCGGCCACTTCTTCGATGGTGATCATTGAGGAACTCTCTGACAGCCAGCCACCACTTGTTGATCAGTCCAGGCAGGAGCCTTAGGGCCATATGGAACTTTCTGATGTGCCTCCTAGTGATGTGGTAGTTGAAACCCTTCATTTGAGATCTGATTCTGAAGCTGATACACACCTCACGGACCTGGCTGCATATCACTCTGAAACTCAGACCGGTCTGCTTCAGATTGCGACAGGTGCCATATCTGAACCTACAATCAGTGCGGTTGGTTCCTCAGCTCATAAATGCAAAGGAAAAGTGCCAGTTCCCATTGACACTTCCACTCTCCGTCGTAGCCATCGTACTAACAAATATGATGGATTCCGCATCACCTCTCTGTCTGAAGCCAAGGCCTCCAAATCCAAGGTGAAATCGCGCACTGTTCCTTCAGTTGTCTCCACTGGCCACGCAGCTGCTGCTTCAACCCAGATGCTCCCTGAAGAAATCCCTCCTCCAACTGACATTGCCACAATGCAAGCCATTGGCACAAATCTATGTGCCATCCCGGAGGAGGAGCTCACGGCTGCTGCTTTCACTGAAGAGCCGCCGGGGACCTCTTCATCAACCTAAACTTCCTCGCTTTACTTCTTCGCTTAATGGTTCTTTTGCAGTCGTGGAACATCCTTTGTTGGAATATCCATGGTCTTCATGCGGACAAAAAACGCTTAGCCTTATCTAATGCAATCCAGTCTAGTGGATGTGCAATTATCTGTCTTCAAGAAACTAAAATGCAGACGTTTGATGAAAGCACTCTCAAGTTGCTCTGTCCTAAACGCTTTGATAAATTTGTGTATATCCCGTCTGTTGGAGCATCGGGGGGAATTGTTACGATCTGGAATAGCGCTATTTTCTCTGGAACAATTGCTTTTGAGGAACAATTTGCGTTAGGCGTCAACTTCACTTCCACCCAAAATGCGCATACTTGGACGTTAGTTAACATCTATGGCCCGTGTCAAGGGGAGCAGCGTAATTCTTACACTAAATGACTATTTGATCTGACAATCCCGCCGACTGAGGATTGGCTTCTGCTTGGGGACTTCAACTTCATTCGATCACCTGAAAATCGTAATCTTCCAGGGGGAAACGCTCAGGATATGTTTATTTTCAACGACTTCATCCGTGAGCAAGACTTAACTGAACTTCCCATTAAAGGTCGAGCCTACACTTGGTCGAACATGCAGCTCAACCCTCTGCTCGAACAACTCGACTGGTTTTTTACCTCGCTCAATTGGACGACATCCTTTCCTAATACACTGGTAAACCCTCTGGGCCGCCCTGTCTCTGATCATATTCCATCCTCCGTGGTCATTCAATCCACAATCCCCAAGAGCAAGATTTTCATATTTGAAATGTACTGGATTGCGCACCCAGGCTTCATGCAGGTTGTTGAGGATGCTTGGAATAAACCCCTAAAATTTGGCAAAGACAAAAATGCAGCTTCCATTCTCTGTCAAAAGCTGAAAGCTATCAGATATGCCCTATCCCACTGGAGCAAAAAGATTTCCCGCCTAAAAATTGCTATTGAGAACTCAAATAAGGCCATTCTTGAGCTGGATGGTCTTGAAGATCGACGTGCACTTTCGATCCCTGAACGTAACTTCAGAAACATTCTCAAAATCCATCTCCTACGACTTCTTAGCTACCAAAAGGAGTACTGGAAGAAAAGATGCACAATCCGTTGGATTAAGTTTTGCGATGAAAACTCAAAATTTTTCCAAGCTGTTGCTACGGAACGATTCAGAAGAAACTGCATTGCTACCCTCAAATCTGAAAATGGGTATGTTGTCCAGGATCATGCAGGCAAAGAAGCTATTTCGTTCCAAGCCTTCAAACAAAGGCTGGGCACATGCTCGAAACATAACATGAAGTTCAACCTCTCGTCTTTGCTCTGACAGCAAGTTGATTTCGATAGCCTCACTACCCCGTTCACAAAGCACGAAATTGATGCTGTGATTAAGGAGATGCCCCTGGACAAAGCACCGGGCACGGATGGTTTCAATGGAGCCTTTTTGAAAGCATGCTGGCCTATCATTAAAAATGACTTCTACAATTTGTGCAATGAATTTCACAGAGGAGATCTAAATCTTGAAAGCTTAAACTATGGATATATCACCCTGATCCCAAAGAATGCTTCCCAAGAGACGGTCAATGACTTCCGCCCGATCATTTTGCTCAATTGTTGCCTTAAGTTGATCACAAAACTGTTGGCCAATCGTCTTCAAAAAATCATCTTGCAGATCGTCCACCGTAATCAGTATGGGTTCTTATGTAGTCGATCCATACATGACTGCTTGGCATGGGCCTTTGAGTATATTCACCAGTGTCAAACCTCGCAAAATGAAATCATACTGCTGAAATTAGATTTCGCCAAAGCCTTTGACACTATCCAACACTCTGCTATGCTCCACATTATGAAAAAGGTGGGTTTCAATGACAAATGGCTCCAATGGATGCAAAGTATTTTCAATTCTGGCAAATCTTCAGTCCTACTCAATGGTACTCCGGGAAAATCTTTCCAATGCAAATGTGGTGTACGACAAGGTGACCCCCTCTCACCTCTGATCTTTGTTATAGCTGCGGACCTCCTTCAATCTGCAATTAACGAGGCACTTCAAAATAATATCCTGGACTTACCAATCAGACGCGACACTAACGGGGATTACCCTGTTATCCAATACGCGGATGACACGCTCATTATACTGCCAGCCTGCACCCACCAACTTACCAAGCTTAAGGAAATTCTGGAGGACTACGCCACGTCAGTAGGGCTCAAGATCAACTTCCATAAGTACACACTTGTGCCAATTAACACGCCTCCTGACAAATGCAAAGATCTGGCTGATCTGATAGGTTGCACTGTGGGATCCATGCCATTCACATACCTTGGGCTGCCCCTAGGCACCACTCGTCCGACCGTGCTAGATCTGGCTCCGCTTGTTTGCAAAGCAGAATGAAACATTACAGCTGCTATGTCTCTAATGTCGTACGCGGGGAAACTTGCTCTAATGAATTCGATGGTAACCTCCCTTATCATGTTCACAATGGGCACCATTCGCATCCCACCAAAAATTGTGGCTCAGCTAGACAAGATTAGAAGGCATTGCCTTTGGCAAAAACGGACCGAGGATGGAGTTAAGAGCAACTCTCTTGCGGCTTGGAACATGGTATGCATGCCCAAGAAAAGTGGTGGACTGGGTGTTGTTAACCTCAAAATTCAGAATGATGCCTTGTTGCTTAAATTTCTCCACAAGTTTTACAACAGGCATGATATCCCTTGGGTCCATCTCATCTGGGAATCCTACTATGGTGATTCCATCCCACATGCACATGATTCCTGTGGATCCTTTTGGTGGAAAGACTTAACACACCTAATGCCCACATATCGCGGTGTGACACATATAAAAATTGGGAATGGATCTTCTGCACTGTTTTGGAAAGATAATTGGAGCCAGTCTATATATGCTGATAGTTGCCCTAGGGCTTATTCATATACTCTATCAGAAGACATCTCGGTTAACACACTCTTGACGTCCACCAATCTGCATGAAAACTTTCAACTCCCGCTCTCTATTCAAGCCCGTGATGAGCTGCGATCCATCCAGATTGAGGTGTCCGAAACCAATCTTACTGAAGATCATGACATCTGGCAGTGTATATGGGGCGGCCACACTTTCAAAACAGCCTCATACTACAAATTCTACTTCAGAGATGTAACTGCCCATGAAGCCTTCGGTTGGTTGTGGAAAGCAAAATGTACTCCCAAGATCAAGACATTCGGGTGGTTCCTACTTGTTGATCGTCTCAACACCAGAAACATGCTCAAGAGGAGACACTACAACATTGGGACAAGCTCTGACTGCCTCCTGTGTGGCCAACACGTCGAAGAAACGGTGGAACATCTCTTCTTTCATTGCACGTTCAGTCAGACATGCTGGCAATATCTTGGTTTCAACTGGACAATGCAGCATGACAGGCTTAACATGATCAAACATCAAAAGACCGTGCAGCCTAGAAAGATGTGGATGGATATATTTTTTACATCGGCCTGGAGTCTCTGGAAAGAACAAAACAACCACCACTTCAGGAAAATCAAGCCTTCAGTCACATCCTGGAAACAGAGGTTTAAGTTGGACTTTTCCAATCTTAGATATAGAGTGAAACCTTCCAAACAACATATTGTTACTGCCATACTTGAATCCATACAGTAGGTACTTTGTAAACTAGGGTGCTTTCTGGTGGTGCCATCACCACCCATGTATGTAACCCACACATGTAATTGTACCCCTTGAGGTTTTGGTAATATATATGTAGTAGGAACCTTTCCTACTGTCACATCCTAGTTAGCCATGCATTAGAGTGTTGCATCATGTTTACTCTTTCATCAGAAACTTGAAATGGGGATCCGTGAAACCCTCAGAAGCTTTTTGAAAATGACCCAAATAAAAATTTCTCCAAAAAGGCCAAGAAAATGCTCATGTTGCTCTCTGAAAATATTGGACAGAGATAAAAATCAAACCAATATTTTAAGAGCTCATAGGTATTTATTTTGGGCATTTGGAATTAATGCATAAATATTTGCATTGGAAATATATTAGTTATATATATTAATATATGTCCAAATATTATGCCAACTATAAAGGAGCTCTGGAATAATATATATAGCTCCTGCAAAAATTGGCATAAGTTAAATAAATGATTTAATATATTATTTAAATCAAAACAAATGTCAGAAATTAGAAAACAGAAAATAATTAACAGGAGGAGCTTACCTGGGCTCCTCCACTGTGCGGCCCAGCCAGCTGGCTGGCCCAGCCAGCAGCCGGCCCAGCCCACCTCCCTCCTATGTCGTCTTCGTCCCGACAGAGGGAGGGGAGTGTGGCCGGCGCGCGCGCGCGCCACCGCGCCACGCCACCTCTCTCCTTGCCTGCCTGCCCTCCCCTCCTCGCCTCGATGCCCTGGACGACGCCACGCCTCTCCCCCTGCTCTCTCTCACTCTCCCCCGGCTCTCCCTCCTCCCCTCGCTCTCTCTCTCACACGGCCGAACACCCCCGTCGCCGCCGTTCGCCACAGCAGCCGTCTCCGGCCACCCCTCGCTTCCCCGACTAGCTCAGAAGCTCCGCCACGACCCCCTCTTCCTCCCCACCGCTCCACGGTCCTCCAGAAGCCCTGCATCGCTGCCACGTCGCCGTTCCCCTCCTCGGGCTCTGACCACCGTCGCCGTCGATTGGCCGTCTCCAGCGCGTCCCCGAGCCCGCTTCGACGCCCACTGCAACCGCGGTGAGCTACGCCACCGTTTCCCCCTCTCCTCCCCCTCGTTCCCCCACCGTAGCCTCCTCCCCACCACGGCCGAACCTCCGCCGTCGCCGAGCTCGCAGTCGACACAGCTCCGGTGACCATTTGGTCACCCCGGCGAGTCCAACGAGTTCGCAAGACCCCGTAGAGCATCCCTAGCGCCTCGCTTCGCTCGCCTTCGAGCTCCAACCCTGTTCCCGTGCACGACCGAACCCCGGTGGCCGCAGCCGAGCTCGCCGCCGTCGACTCCGGCCACCCCAGGCCCAGCCACGGCCACCGTTCGACGCGCGGGAGCAAGAGCTTTCCAACGAGCCCAAGCACGGCCTCTCCCGTGCCCTATAGCGCGATTCCGCATCGCGCCGCCGTCTCGGGCCTCGCCGGCGTTATGTCGCCGGTGGGTTTGACCCACTTTGACCACGGCAGGACACCCCCTGAGTCCCTGACAGGTGGGCCCAGCCCTGTAGCTAATTAGGATTAGCGCTAACCACTGTTAGTTAACCCCCTGACACTGACTAGTGGGCCCCAGCGCCACTAATTAGTAATTAGGATTAAATTAACCCTGTTTAACCCCCCTGTCACTGACGTGTGGGCCCCACACGTCAGGTTTGACTTCAGCCAGCCGCAGTTGACCACTGACGTCATGCTGACGTCATGCTGGCGCAATAATTATAATTTCTGTATTTAATTTAAATCAGGAAATTCCAGAATATTATTTAAACTTCAAAAATTCATAACTTTTATTCTGTAACTCCAAATTGGACAAATTATATATGAAAAATGATCAGAAAAATCCAATCTACCCATCTGTACTATTTTCATGCATGATCAAACAAGTTAAATTGATGTTTCAAGCAGAACAAGGAAAAGCACTTTAAAAGGCCATGTTTGAGTTTGAAATTTGAATCTATGATTCAAATTTGTTCAAACCCTTCTGGTTTTAGTTGCATTAGCCCAACACACTCATATTGCCATGTTTCATGCATGCATCATATTGTTGCACATTGTTTGGTGATGGTTGTGTATCGGTGTCCTTTGCGACAAGTTCTGCCTCCGAGGAGTACCGTGATTACCCTAATGAAGAACCGTATCAGTGCATCGAACCATCAGGCAAGCAACCAACCATTTGATCATATCGATACAATCCCATGTTCTCGCTCCTGCTCCCTTTTACTGCATTAAGACAACGCGTTTCAAACTGCTGTGTGCTACGGTAGTTGAACCCATTTCCTCTGCATGACCTGTCATTGCCACAGTAACTAGATGAAACCCACTAGCATGTGTAGGAGTTGATTGAGCCATGTGTATGTGTTGTTCCTACCTTGCTATGCCTGCTATGCTTAGAGTCGTGTCAGGTCTGGTTCATCTGGGTGATGGGCTAGAGTGAAATGTTAATGTCGTTAATGAGAGTGGTGTGGTGAACACGATTTGGTAAAGGTATCGATGAGAGGCCATGTAGGAGTACATGGTGGGTTGTTTCATTACGCTGTCAGGACCCTGACTCGATGTCACATCGATCTAGCCGGTAACACCTCATATCACTTTGCGGCCTCACGCACGGTATCCCCACGGGTGTCGTCTTACCTTTTCCCGGGACCGTTTGCGCCTTTTGGCTCATGTATATGATAGTGTCGCTAGCATCCATATGATAAGGAGCCCGGGCTGACATGACTAGTCGTAAACCCAAAGTGGCACAGACTTACAGGGACAGGCATCCATGACCCAGCTTCGAACGTGTCGGTCATCAGCAAGTGGGTCCGGGCTGTAGCACTGGGCTAACAGGACTCCGGTAAACCGGGCTGTAGCGGGCTAACAGGACTCCGGTACTCAAAGCGTGACATTTCCCCGAAGGGATAGACACGGGAACGAAGAAGGACAAATGCCGGCCAGCCTAAGTGTTCCAGAGCAGTAGCAAGCTACCATGGCTCAGCGGTAACACTAGGAGACATTTCCCGGTAAGAGAGGCTACTAAAGATAAACAACTAGATAGTCAGATCCCACACATACCAAGCATTTCAATCATACACACAATATGCTCGATATGTGCAAATACAACGAAGCATCACAACATGACTCTATGACACAAGTACTTTATTTAAGGCTCAGGGAGCCATACATAACATACACAAAGGTACGGGTCTCACGACCCGACATACAAGTCATACAGTCATACAAACCAACAGCAGAAGTAACTTGTCTGAGTACAGACAACTAGCAAAATAAAAGAGGCTTGGAAAGCCTTCTATACTACGTGGTCCTTCACAAGCTCAGGGTCACCACCTGGGTCTTTAGCCTACTCGTTGATGTCAACGTCTACATAGAACCCATCAGAAGGGGTTGCAGCGTCTTCTGTAAAAATGTAGATTATAGCAACATGAGTACAAAGGTACTCAGCAAGACTTACATCAGATCCTACATACATGCATATATTCAAGAAGGGTTGGTGGAGTTATTGCAGCAAGCCAGCTTTGACTCTTGGCTAGGCTATCCTACGATACTCCAACTTGAAATGGTTTTGCGCACACGAGTCCACTACTCACCACTTCAATACACTACCGAGGATCCACCTCCGTCTTCCTACGGAAGAGCCCTCCTCGGCACTCACACTTATCTTGAGGCTTTTAGTAGTTTCCATTTACTTGTCTATGAACTGTATAGGCAACCAAGTAGTCCTTTACCGCGGACGCGGCTATTCGAATAGATCATGTTAACCCTGCAGGGGTGTACTTCTTCATACACGCTTCACCACTTAGCGTCGTTTACACGACATGTACTCGGCAACTTCAAGCGGAAGCCGACGTGGGTGTCGGCCACGACCTACCTAATCACCTAAGCCTCTAGTCCAGGTTTATCGCCTATTCAGGTTCCATCCGCAGGGAGTCCGGCCGAGGTTTCCCATACGGCCCCGAACGATGTGAACAGGGTTCCCGAGATACCTAACGGGTATTCGGTACACCCGGCCACGTACCTACCGCATCACAGCCCACCCCTACGGTCAGCGCTGTCCACGGCCTCCAGTAGGCTACAAACACCAGAAACTACTTGCAACTCCTGGACGGAGAACTAGGGTGAATAAGAAGCCGAGAGGGGTCCATTGGTTTCAGGGCCCAATGCATGGTAGTAGCTGATTCTTAAATCACACATACAGATCTCAGTGCTTAAGGTCGGCTTCAATGAAACAACCCACCATGTACTCCTACATGGCCTCTCATCGATACCTTTACCAAATCGTGTTCACCACACCACTCTCATTACCGACATAATCATTTCACTCTAGCCCATCACCCAGATGAACCAGACCTGACACGACTCTAAGCATAGCAGGCATAGCAAGGTAGGAACAACACATACATATGGCTCAATCAACTCCTACACATGCTAGTGGGTTTCATCTAGTTACTGTGGCAATGACAGGTCATGCAGAGGAAATGGGTTCAACTACCGTAGCACACAGCAGTTTGAAACGCGTTGTCTTAATGCAGTAAAAGAGAGCAGGAGCGAGAACATGGGATTGTATCGATATGATCAAATGGTTGGTTGCTTGCCTGATGGTTCGATGCACTGATACGGTTCTTCGTTAGGGTAATCACGGTACTCCTCGGAGGCAGAACCTGTCGCAAAGGACACCGATACACAACCATCACCAAACAATGTGCAACAATATGATGCATGCATGAAACATGGCAATATGAGTGTGTTGGGCTAATGCAACTAAAACCAGAAGGGTTTGAACAAATTTGAATCAAAGATTCAAATTTCAAACTCAAACATGGCCTTTTAAAGTGCTTTTCCTTGTTCTGCTTGAAACATCAATTTAACTTGTTTGATCATGCATGAAAATAGTACAGATGGATAGATTGGATTTTTCTGATCATTTTTCATATATAATTTGTCCAATTTGGAGTTACAGAATAAAAGTTATGAATTTTTGAAGTTTAAATAATATTCTGGAATTTCCTGATTTAAATTAAATCCAGAAATTATAATTATTGCGCCAGCATGACGTCAGCATGACGTCAGTGGTCAACTACGGCTGGCTGGGGTCAAACCTGACGTGTGGGGTCCACACGTCAGTGACAGGGGGGTTAAACAGGGTTAGTTTAATCCTAATTAGGGGTTAGTGGCGCTGGGGGCCCACTGTCAGTGTCAGGGGGTTAACCATTAGTGGTTAGCACTAATCCTAATTAGCTACAGGGCTGGGCCCACCTGTCAGGGACTCAGGGGGGTTCCTGCCGTGGTCAAAGTGGGTCAAACCCACCGGCGACGTGACGCCGGCGAGGCCCGAGACGGCGGCGCGACGCGGATCGCGCTACAGGGCGCGGGCGAGGCCGTGCTTGGGCTCGTTGGAAAGCTCTTGCTCCCGCGCGTCGAACGGTGGCCGTGGCTGGGCCTGGGGTGGCCGGAGTCGACGGCGGCGAGCTCGGCTGCGGCCGCCGGAGTTCAGGTGCGGTCGGGATCGGTGTTGCAGGGGTTTGGGGAGGCGTTAGTGCGTGCTGCGTGCACCTAGTGAGGTGTGGAGCACGATAGTGTGCTCGGTTGGGTGCTACGGTGACCGTGGCCCACGACGGCGACATCGCCGGCGGCGTGGAGCTTTCGCCAAGGTGGGGCTATGGCCTAGAGGTCGGAAGAGACCAGGGGAGAGGGGGAAACGATCCGGGGGCTCACCGCGGTTGCAGTGGGCGTCGAAGCGGGCTCGGAGATGCGCTGGAGACGGCGAATTCGACGGCGATGAATGGTCGGAGCCCGAAGAGGGGAACGGCGACGTGGCGGCGATGCAGGGCTTCCGGGGAGCTGTGGGTCGGTGGAGAGGGAAGAGGGGGTCGAGGCGGAGCTCCTGAGCTAGTCGGGGGAGCGAGGGGTGGCCGGAGACGCTGCTGTGGCGAACGACGGCGAGGGTGGTGTTCGGCCGTGTGAGAGAGAGAGCGAGGGAGAGGAGGGAAGAGCCGGGGAAGAGTGAGAGAGAGCAGGGGGGAGAGGCGTGCGTCGTCCAGGGGCATCGAGGCGAGGAGGGGAGGGCAGGCAGGTAAGGAGAGAGGTGGCGTGGCGCGGTGGCGCGCGCGCGCGCCGGCCACACTCCCCTCCCTCTGTCGGGACGAAGACGACAGAGGAGGGAGGTGGGCTGGGCCGGCTGCTGGCTGGGCCAGCCAGCTGGCTGGGCCGCACAGTGGAGGAGCCCAGGTAAGCTCCTCCTGTTAATTACTTTCTGTTTTCTAATTTCTGACATTTGTTTTGATTTAAATAATATATTAAATCATTTATTTAACTTATGCCAATTTTTGCAGGAGCTATATATATTATTCCAGAGCTCCTTTCTAGTTGGCATAATATTTGGACATATATTAATATATATAACTAATATATTTCCAATGCAAATATTTATGCATTAATTCCAAATGCCCAAAATAAATACCTATGAGCTCTTAAAATATTGGTTTGATTTTTATCTCTGTCAATATTTTCAGAGAGCAACATGAGCATTTTCTTGGACCTTTTGGAGAATTTTATTGGTATTTTCAAAAGCTTCTGAGGGTTCACAGATCCCCATTTCAAGTTTCTGATGAAAGAGTAAACATGATGCAACACTCTAATGCATGGCTAACTAGGATGTGACAACTCTCCTTTATAGTTGGCATAATATTTGGACATATATTAATATATATAACTAATATATTTCCAATGCAAATATTTATGCATTAATTCCAAATGCCCAAAATAAATACCAATGAGCTCTTAAAATATTGGTTTGATTTTTATCTCTGTCCAATATTTTCAGAGAGCAACATGAGCATTTTCTTGGACCTTTTTGGAGAAATTTTTATTTGGTCATTTTCAAAAAGCTTCTGAGGGTTTCACAGATCCCCATTTCAAGTTTCTGATGAAAGAGTAAACATGATGCAACACTCTAATGCATGGCTAACTAGGATGTGACACCTACTGTCTTCACAGTCAAAAAAAAAGTGGCCCGGTGTACCGAGTCACCCGTTTAGTGACTCGGGAACCCTGCACACATCATTTGGGGCTGTAGTGGAAACCCCGATCGTATCTCCTTGTGGATGGAACCGGAATAGGCAATAAACCTGGACTAGAGACTTATGTGGTTGGTTAGGTCGTGGTCTACACCATCGCCGACTTTCACTTGAAGTCTGCCGAGCACGGACATGTGCAGGCTCTAAGTGGTGGACACATGTGTGAAGAAATACACCCCTACAGGGTTATCAAACTATTTGGATAGTCGCGTCCACGGTAATGGACTACTTGGTTGCTTATGCAGTTCATAGACAAGTGAATGGTTACTCATAAAAGTGTCAAGACAAGTGTGAGTGTCGTGGATGGCCCTCTCGTGGGAAGACGGGAGAGGACCCATGGTGGAGTATTGTCATGGTGATTAGTGGATTCTTGTGTGCTATCTCACCTTATTCAAACTACCGATAGACGTAGTATAGAATAGCCAAGAGTCAGAGCTGGCTTGCTGTAATAAACTCCACTACCCTTGTTCACAATGTTGCATGTATGATAGGATCTGATGTAAGACTTGCTGAGTACCTTTGTACTCATGTTTGCTTAATAAACTGTTGCAGAGGAGAACACCACCCCCTCTGATGGATTCTATGTAGATCTCAATGTTGACGAGTAGCATGCTACTCACGTGGCAGCCTCGAGCCTGTCAAGGGCCTTGTCAGGCTTCTCCAAGACTTCTGTATTTCCAGTTGTCTGTACTCAGATAAGTTAGCTTCTGCATGTTCTTGTATGCTTGTATGACTTGAGTGTTGGATCGTGTGTCGGTGTACTAGAGTAGGGGTACCCTAATATCCCAAACTTGTGCACGGGCAGTTGCAGCCCCCCGTGGCAAGGCTTGCCGTGTGACCGCCAAGGTCCATCGTGGTTCCTTTGGAACCATTCAAGAACAAAGTATTCAAGCCAAGGAGACAAGGCCCCGGCAAGAGGAGCTTGCCGGGAAGGCCAACCAAGGCATCTCAAGGAACTTGCCGCGACGCGCCATGCGTCCCGACAAGGCCCAGTGAGCGACAAGCTTCCGGACGCGACAAGACAACAGCCGTGGAAAGGCGCTTGCCGCGGCAGGCTACCACTCTGTACCCACACTCCAGCACATCCACCAACGTGTCGCCCTGGGGCCTTTCCAGGCGCACGTGGCGGGAGGCTGTGCAGCCAGCGGTGCGCAGTGGCAAGCGGCACTGACAAGATAGCCATCGTGGCAAGCGGTGGCGCCCCTGACGGTCCCTTTTCGCACTATTTGGGCGACGCAGACGAGCATTTAATGCCTTTGTCCCCTGCCGTCAGGGTTAGGTAGGGTACACTGTACAGGTAGTTGTACCAACCGCAATTCCTTTTCCATTTTTACCCTTTTCTACGTTGCCACCTGTCGGTGACCCCTTGAGCATATAAAAGGAGGCCCATGCGCAACGTAGAAGGAGGTTGGAGAGCAGAAAACACTCACGCTCGGTCTCGTTAGCGGCTCGTGTGTACTGTAGCACTCAGCGCTCCCGAGCAAGAACTCAATACAATCAGACAAGCAGCAGTAGGAGTATTATCTCTCCAGAGAGCTCCGAAGCTGGGTAAACTGCTCGTGTGCTTCGCCTCGATCCACTCTTTGTGCGACCTCCGCCCCGCGCCGAACTGAAAGGGGCTCGGTCCGCCGGCCCTATAGGTGTTCGTGGATCAGTTCCCCCGACATCTTTGGCGCGCCAGGTAGGGGGCGTCGAGGTTGTGCGAACCTGATTCGGCTTTCACACGGGCTAGATCTCCATCTTCTTCATCAACATGCCACCGAAGAAGAAGGCTTCGGAGGCAGCTGTTCCGTCCACGTCGACCCTACCGCCACCGGAGCAAACGGGTGGTGGGGTAGACACCGGCGGAAGAACGGACATCGACGAGGGAGCTCACTGCGCTGCCAGGTCCAAGGACAAGGCTACGCAGATCTCGGCGTCCGTGCATGTTCCGCGCCCATCTCAAGAGGCGCAGGACCGACAGCGTCATGGTATTCGCAGTACCATACATCTGTTAGACCAAGATCGAGCTGGTGGATCTCGGGGTGCTCAAGACCAGCATGCACGCCAACATACTGGCACGAGCGAGACACGGTTGCCTAGACAGGATACTGCTCCTTCTAACATAGTTAGAAGTCCGAGCATATCCCGCTCCTCGCACCGTTCGCCACTGCCGCCCACCACTCCAGCAGAAGCTTTGGCGCGAGCTCAACTGCTCCTGGATTACCCTCCAACATCAGACAAGATCGACGGATGGAGGGCCACCATTCAGAGTCTCATCAGCTTCGCCAACGGTGACACTCCACGGCAGCCGAGTACATCGCTGCCGCGGCAGGGCTGCCAGGCGCGAGCCGATGGCGACGAAGCCGGTGGGGGTGCAACCACCATGCGCTCCCCACCCCAAAGGCCAAGATCACCGACTCGCCGGATCCACCTCGACAGCGACTCCACCGCATCCTCAGACCCACGAGCTCGTCGCAATCAGCGCCAAGTTCTTCACGAACGACAGCAAGAAGACGCTCGTACTCGCATCGAGCGCCGAAGAGAAGCGCGGCGTCAATCAGACCAGCGCGCGGGGCCCTCTGTCGACATGCATGCACCAGGGGAACCAGGCGACTTGCCGTATGCGGTAGGTTGCCCTGCGTTCACTCGTGAGCTGCGCAAGTCCAGTGGCCCAGCACGAAGAATTTCAAGCCAGACGTACCAGAGAAGTACGACGGCAAGTCGCATCCATCGGAGTTCCTCAGCATCTACACCATCGTGGTGCAAGCTGCCGGGGGGCGGGACCACAAGATCCTTGCCAACTACTTCCCGCTGGTGCTCAAACCCAACGTCAGATCCTGGCTCATGCACTTGCCGGACAACTCCATATCCTCTTGGGCAGATTTATGCCATCAGTTTGTCGGCGCCTTTACAAGCGGCTACAAACCTCATGGCCAAGAGAGTGACCTTCATCTGCTCGCCCAGAAGGAGGGAGAGCCCCTGCGCAAGTACATTCAGAGATTCAGCCGCGTACAACACAACATCCCAGATGTCCAGCCTGCCACGGTAATCAGCGCGTTCCATCCGAACGTGCGTAACCGCAGGATGCGGGAGGAAATGGTGATGTGCAAGATCAGAGACGTCAGTGAGCTATATGCCCTGGCCAACAAGTGTGCACGTGCTGAGGAAGGGAGGAAACTCCCCGGAGAGAATACAGAAGCAGGAGGATCAGATAGTGAGGATGCTGCCCCGGCAAAGAAAAACCGGCGGCGAAACAGCAGGAAAAAAAAGGCAAAGATGTGCTAGTCATTGAGCAGTCCGGCAACGGAGGTGGCGCCAAGAAAGCCAAAGCTGGTAGTTCCGGCAAAGAGATTGCCGCAGGCACTAACTACCAGGCTGTGGCGGTCGCCGACAAGCAGGACGGCACCAACAAGCAGTACTGCAAGATCCACTGCACCAAGGGCCATGACCTCCAGAGCTGCAAGAAGGTCGAGCAGCTTGTTGAGCAGCAAAAGGCTGAATACGAGCGACGCGACAAGGAGAAGGCCC
Source organism: Triticum aestivum (assembly GCF_018294505.1). Lineage (NCBI taxonomy): Eukaryota > Viridiplantae > Streptophyta > Magnoliopsida > Poales > Poaceae > Triticum > Triticum aestivum. Next base: position 377,839,790 of record NC_057810.1, on the reverse strand, counting down.
AAGAAGGTGCTGGAGGATCCGGCAAGAAACGCCCCGGCCGGGGAGGACGCCGCGGCAAGGCCAAGCAGCGGCAAGGAGACAGACCTCCCCGCGGCCGCGACAAGGATGAAGATGACGATGACGATGAAGATATGGATGATGACGAGACTGATGAGTAGGAGTTCCAGAAAGCCACAGAGGTCCTGTGCGTTGATGGCGGTGCTTCTCTGCATACTTCACACCGCCAGCTCAAATAGTGGGTGCGGGAAGTTAATGCGACAGAACCACCCGTCGAGTCACGCAAGCCTCTGAAATGGTCCAGCACGCATATCATCTTTGATATTGAGGACCACCCTGATCGCATAACTGCGGTCGGGTGCTTGCCGATGTTGGTTTCACCAACTATCCGCAACCTCAAGGTCACTAAGATGCTAGTTGACGGCGAGGCCGGCTTGAACCTTATCTCCTCCGCGGTACTCCAGAAACTCCAGATCCCTGACAGCGAGCTCGAAGAGACTGGAACATTCCAAGGAATCAATCCGAGAAGGAGCAAGCCGAAGGGAAAAATCACGTTGCCGGTGACATTTGGCAGCGAGTTAAACTTCAGGACTGAGAGGGTCACTTTTGACGTTGCTGACTTTCCATTGCCTTACAATGAGATACTCGGTCGTCCAGCACTCGCCAAATTCATGGCAGCCTCTCACTATGCATACAACATACTGAAGATGCCAGGCCCGATAAGTGTCATCTCTGTCCCTGTGGACAAGAAGGATGCTCTTATCTGCGCCGACAAGATTTACCGGGAAGAAGATGCCGCAGCGGATCGCAGGTCACTTGCCGCTGAAGCTCCCGGGGGGAAGAAAAAGACCAAGTCCGGCAAGAGTTCTGATGCCCACTCCGGCAAGCGCACCTCTTCGGAGTGCTGCGCTACCATCGAGGACACACCATCGAGCTCCACCGGCAAGTGTAAGAAGACAATAGCAGCTCCACCAGAGACAAAGAAGGTGTCCGCCAAGGAGGACGGCACTGGAGGTACCTTCACCATCAGTGCCACTCTCGACCCTAAATAGGAAACCACGCTCATTGCTTTCCTGCGGGCGAACTTCGATGTGTTTGCGTGGCAACCGTCTGACATCCCCGGTGTTCCCAGGAAAGTAATCGAGCACCATCTTGCCGTCTGTCCTCATGCGCGGCCCGTCAAGCAGAAAGTCAGGAAGCAGGCAGTGGAGCGCCAAGAATTCATTGCAGAAGAAATCAAGAAATTGGAAGCAGCAGGCCTTGTCAGAGGAGTGCTCCATCCTACGTGGTTGGCCAATCCTGTAGTCATGCGCAAGGCAAACGGGAAATGGAGGCTTTGTATCGACTTTACCGATGTCAATCAAGCTTGTCCCAAAGACCCATTTCCCTTGCCGCGCATCAATCATATTGTTGACTCCACGGCCGGATGTGACTTGCTTTCATTTCTTGATGCATACTCAGGATACCATCAGATCTTCATGGCAGAAGAGGATGAGGAGAAGACCGCATTCATCACCCCATGTGGCACATACTGTTTTGTACGGATGCCTTTCGGTTTAAAGAATGCTGGTTCAACATTTGCGAGAGTAGTCCATGACGCTTTTGAGCCGCAAATACACAGAAATGTGGAAGCCTACATGGATGACATAGTGGTCAAAAGCAAGGACAAGGCGACTCTGATTCAAGATTTAGACGAAGCCTTTGCAAATCTGCGCAAGATCAACCTCAAGCTTAACCCCGAGAAGTGTGTGTTTGGAGTCCCCTCCGGAAAGCTTCTCGGGTTCTTCGTGTCTTAGCGGGGAATTGAAGCCAATCCCGACAAGATCAAGGCCATTGAGCAGATTGAAGCACCAAAGCGCGTCAAGGATGTACGGAGACTTGCCGGTTGCGTGGCTGCTCTCAGCAGGTTTATCTCTAGATCTGTTGAGCGTGCCCTGCCATTTTTCAAAATATTGAAAAAGGCAGGTCTAATGAAATGGACTCCGAAGGCGGAGGCTGCGCTGCAGGACTTGAAGAGATACCTGTCCTCCACTCCAACACTTGTCGCACCTAAGCCACAAGAGAAGTTGCTGCTATATATAGCGACAACCAATCAAGTGGTTAGTGCTGCGTTAGTGGCGGAGAGGGAAGCAGATGATGAGCTAGCAAGCACGGCAGGCACATTCAGCGACAAGCAAGGGACTTCACCGACAAGCTCTGGTCCCGACAAAGATGGATCTGCGCAGGCACATGAGGAGATGCAGAAGAGAATGGTGCAGCGCCCAGTTTACTTTGTCAGTTCCCTTCTGCAGGGAGCTAGGTCAAGGTACTCTAGTGTGCAGAAATTGCTTTTCGGCCTTCTCATGGCCTCGAGAAAGCTGCACCATTACTTCCAAGCACATGAGATCACAGTCATCACTCATTTTCCGCTCAAGAGGATACTGCAAAATCCAGAAGCAACAGGCAGGATTGTCGAGTGGGCACTGGAACTGTCAAGCTTTGGCCTCAAGTTTGAGAGCACTTCAACTATCCAAAGCAGGGCATTGGCGGAGTTCATAGCAGAATGAACACCAACACAAGATGAAGAAATTCCAGAAACGAGCATCACCGTCGAGGAAGCAAGCAAAGAGTGGCTGATGTACTTTGATGGCGCCTTCTCGCTGCAAGGCGCTGGTGCGGGCGTGCTACTTGTCGCACCCACTGGAGAGCACCTCAACTACGTAGTCCAAATGCACTTTCCCATGGAGCAAGCAACGAACAATACTGCAGAGTATGAAGGTTTGCTTGCCGGTCTTAGGATCGCAGCAGACCTTGGGATCAAGAAACTCATTGTCAGGGGTGACTCACAGCTTGTCGTCCGCCAAGTGAACAAGAATTATTAGAGTCCGTTGATGGAGGCTTACGTTAATGAAGTGAGAAAGCTAGAAGAGCACTTTGACGGCCTACAGATGGAACGTGTCCCAAGAGCTCAGAACAATATTGCCGATGGACAGAGCAAGAAAAGGAAGTTGATTTCTGGTGACTATTTTCCGGCAGAGCTCCCTGAAGCCGCCGCCAAGAAGGTCATCAAAATCAACACCAAGGATGCTGAGGAGCAGTCTGCTCCGGCAAGCCCTAGGGTTTGTTCCGTTGAAGCAGACGCTCCCGACAAGTTTTGCTCCGGCAAGCTTGCCGGGGAACGTCAAGCTCCGATTGAGCCACAGGATCTCGCCATAGAAGCGGATGTTCCCGCAGTAGCAGATGTGCCTTTAGTCCTTGTTGTCGAGCCGCAAGCTCCAGCATGGGCACAGCAGATTGTCCATTTCCTTCAGACAGGAGAACTTCCCGAAGAGCAGGAAGAAGCGGAAAGAGTAGCCTGGCAGTCAAGTATGTACCAGTTTGTCGACAACATACTTTACAGAAGAAGACTCAACGGTGTGAAATTGAAGTGTATTCGTCGGGAAGACGGACAAGAGCTGTGGGCAGAGATACATGGAGGCATATGTGGTCACCACATTGGCGCAAGAGCACTTGCCGGCAAAGCGTTCCGGCAAGGTTTCTTTTGGCCGACAGCCCTCCAGGATGCAACTGCACAAGTAACCAAGTGTGAAGCGTGCCAGTTCCATTCCAAGCAGATACACCAGCCAGCTCAAGCTCTCCAGACGATCCCTTTATCCTGGCCATTTTCGGTCTGGGGGCTCGACATCCTCGGCCCTTTTCCCCGAGCTGTCGGGGGCTTTGAGTACTTGTACGTTGCAATCGACAAGTTCACAAAGTGGCCGGAAGTGGAAGCAGTGAGGAAGGTGACAGCACAGTCAGCAGTCAAGTTCTTCAGGTCGATTGTTTGCCGCTTCGGGATCCCTAACAGGATCATCACCGACAACGGCACGCAATTCACGAGCCGCACCTTCATGCAGTACGTCCAAGATCTTGGCGCCAAGGTCTGCTTCGCTTCTGTTGCTCATCCGAGAAGCAACGGTCAAGCGGAGAGGGCGAATGCTGAAGTGCTGCGCGGGCTCAAGACCAGGACTTTCGACAGGCTGCGCAAGTGCGGAAAGAACTGGATTGAGGAGCTGTCGGTGGTTCTTTGGTCGATCAGGACGACGCCAAATCGAGCCACTGGCCAGACACCTTTCGCTCTAGTCTATGGAGCAGAGGCAGTTCTCCCCACGGAACTCGTATACGGGTCACCTCGAGTGCTCGCTTATGATGAGCTTGAGCAAGAGCAGCTGCGACAAGATGATGCGCTGCTCCTTGAGGAAGACCGTCTTCAGGCTGCTGTACGAGCTGCTCGATACCAGCAAGCTTTGCGCCGCTACCATAGCCGCAAAGTTAATGCCAGAAGTTTCGAGGAAGGCGACCTTGTTCTTCGGCGCGTTCAGTCCGCCAAGAATTCCAACAAGTTGACACCAAAGTGGGAAGGCCCTTACCGGGTGAAACGAGTCACTAGGCCTGGCGCTGTCCGCCTTGAGACCGAAGATGGCATTCCGGTGAGCAACTCCTGGAACATTGAGCATCTTCGTAAGTTTTACCCGTAGGGCGCGGTTGCCGGAACCTGTTCCAGCAACCACCTTTTGTACAAGTCTTGCCGATGTTGCATGTAATCCTTTGTACAAAGCCGGGCGCAGACCCCGTGCATAAGTAAAGCTCATGTGCGCTGCAAATCTTGTCAATTTCATGCATTATACTTTTTCTTGCATGCTTTATCTGACACTTTGTGCAGCACCTACCCCCGGTAAGCAATAACGAGCCATAAGGCTCCATATCTTTATTTTCTCTTCTTTCTTTTTCTCAAAAAAGGAAAGGAAGGTTCCCTCGCCCACAAATTTGCCGGGGGGAAAGGAGAAGATAATGGTGTGGACCAGGCATCGTTCAAGGAAGTTTCGCCTTACAGGAAAGCAAACGGCAGAAAAGCTAAGTTGCCAAAGTTTGAGCAATCGGTTTTAAATTTTTAAGTTATCTTCCTCAAACGACTGTGCTTTGTATGGAAAACCTGTGCGCGGAGGAACCAACTCGTAGCTAGTTGCGCCCTTACTTTGTTTCGAGTCCGCTCAACAACTTAAGTGAGCTGCGGCTAGTTGCGACAAGGTTTCTTGTCGGAAGCGGCACCGCCAGCAGGCTGCTGACGTCCCGCACTCAGCGCTCGCGGCCCAGGTGCCTGCGCCGACAAGTTCCCTAAAAGCGTAGGGCAACAACATACAAAGGAAGGAATCAAGTAAAGGAAATAACATAGCAATCTCTACCCAAAATAGAGTTATATTACAAGATAACTTGTCGCAGCTCTCACAGATTGTTCCCGTGACATGAACAACAGCGACAAAGAAAAAGAGAAAACGGGCGGCCTAATCTACGCGATCGCCCTCAACCCTCTTGATCCCGCTCACCTTGTCCACAATGGGTGCGACAAGGGCCTTGAGCGCTTCCAGATCAGCATCCGGCGGCAGGGACCTGAGGACGTTGGTGAGGTTGAGGCTTGGGTTGCGGAAGGCCACCTTCACCAGCACCTTCTGAAGAGCTCCGGCACAGATCTTGCGCGACTCGTCGGCCAGCTGCTTTTGGATCTTCTCCCGAAGTTGCTGGAGGGCCGTCGCCACGCCCTTGAAGAACAAGTTGAGCTTGGCGCTGGGTTGGAGGTGCTCATCGGAGGGATACCCAAGATCCTCCATCCCTAGCTGCGCCAGCTCCCCGTCGATGGCTGTGGCAACATTCACGAGACCCTCGGTACAGTGCTCCACAGTCTCCCTAAAAGTATCCTAGGCGGCAGCAGCACTCGCCAGCAGCGCCTCGTCGGCCTTGATCTTCTCCGACAAGGCCACCTCCCGCTCCCTGGCGCCGTCCAGCGTCTGAGTCAAAGTAGCCAGCTTCAACTCGAGATCTGCATTGGAATCCTTGGCGGCGCTGAGCTCCTTGCTCCTCTCAGCGAGAAGACCCTGTAGCTCACCATGAGCGGCATCGTCCTTCACGCGCTCACGCTTGAGCGCGGCAAGCTCCTCGCCGCTCGCCTTGAGATCGGCTTCCAGCTGCGCCACCTTCGTCTCCAGCTCCTTCTTGGCGGCCTCAGCAGCTGCGGCAGCATCCTTTGCCTCCTTGAGAGCCCCACCAATTGCTTGCTCGCGCGCGGCAAGCTCCTCCTCGTGGCTGTCAAGGTTGACCTTGCCCTGCGCCAACTCTCCTTCCTGCACAAATAGATTTTCGGTGACAAGTCGTTGCTGCTCTTCAACTTCAGCCTTCTCGAGGAGGAAGGCTTTATCCTCCTCAAGAAGTTGATCCCGCTCCTCCGCCAGGGACCGGAGAGCTTCCTGCCTGAGACCCCGGAGCTCCTCCGCGTGCTTCTCGATATCCACTCCCGCCTTTGCGACAAGTGCTTCTCGGGATGCTAGCTTGGCTTGTCGGGCGCGGTAGAGCGACAGCAGCTTCCGCAGCAGCCGCTCCTCCTCAGGATCGTCGCTGCTGCTGCTTGGCGTGTCGACCAACATCAGCCCAGCGGAGGCGAGCACCTCTCCATCCAAGATTTCTCCTTCGACCGGCGCCCTGGAGCTTGACGCCCAGGGGAGCTTGATGAAGATGCCATCACCGGCCTTCAAGTAGGCGCCGGGCTGGGGCTCTTCGGAGCCTGGCGCTGCAGCAGCGGCGGATGGATCGGTGGTCGGCGTAGCGCCTGGCGCTCCTGCGGCCCCGGGGCCTTCAGTGCGATTGCCGGATCCCTCGCCAGCTTCTGCGGCGGCAGCTTTGGTGGCCTCTTTGTCGGCGGGATCATCAGCGCCGGCTTCTCCGTCAGTTTCCATCGGCTTCGTGACAGATGGATCTGACGAACGGAAAAGGGAGAAAAGTCAAGCAAATATCCAAAAAGAAAATCGGAAGAAGAAGAACCCAAGGGAAGTTTTCAAGCAAGAGGGTTACCTGTACTGGGATCTGCAGTCATGGTCTCAACCACCGGAGGGTCGCCAGTGCTGTCCCTTGCCGAAGAACTACCCCTTGCTGGAGAACTGCCCCTTGCCGGAGAATTCTCCCTTGTCGGAGAACGCTCCCTTGCCGGGGAATCCTCCCTTGGCGGTGTAGTCGAAGCAGATGGCACTTCGGGAGCGGCTTCCGGGCACTCCTGGTGAGGCTGCTCTGCTCCTGCACAAACCAGCAGTCAGATATCAGCAAAGAAAGAGCATCCATGCGTGCCTCACAGCATGAAGTAAATCATATACTTACGTGGGGAGCTGCGCTGGGGGCTGCTTTGAGGAATGGTTGCCGGGTCCGACAAGGTGGTCTCGGACATGTCCTCTGCCGTCGCGGTGGGTTCATCCTCGATGACAATCACCGGGACCTTGGCTCTCTTCGCCGCTCTCTGGGCTAGAGTCCTGAAAAGGAACGAGTTCAGAGTAAAGCAAATCAGATACAAGACAAAACAGCAAGAATTGGAGAACTACAAGTACAGCAAAGAATCTTACTCTTCTTCTTCCTCGTCGGAGCTGAGCGCGGAGAGGTCGAAGTCCGGCTTGCCTCCGGTGCGACGAGACGGAGGAGTAGGTTCCCTTGCCCGCTTGGCAGGGGCAGTAGCGGAGGACTGGGAAGACCCCGCTCCAGTTGCCGCAGTGGCGTGAGGCGCTCCCGCGGCAACAGTGCTTGCCGCGGTAGAGCGTGTCACGCGGAACGACGGCCGTTGACCCGTCTGCCGCCCCGCTACGTCCCCGGCCTTGCGGAGATGCCTTCTTGGTGCAGCTGGGGGCTCCGCTTGCGGCAAGCTGTCTGAAGGTTCGGGCCTGACAAGCTCTCCCTCGTCGGGCTCGCTTGACTCTGCTTCAGGCCCGGCAAGCTCTTCCTCGCCGGCGAACTCCTCTAGCTCGACAAGGCTTGCCGCCTCTGCTGCCTCTGCCTCCTCCATGGTGAACCCGAACTCGCCCGGGGCGGCTGCTGCCGCCGCCTCTTCCAGCCTAGTGGCGATGCGCTGCATTTCTGCATCAGTGGTGTCGCGAGTAAGGCTCTTCTGTTCATCAGCGCGGACCGGCACTTCTACCAAGCCGTCAAAGAAATCCCGCACGACGTCGTCCGCAGGCTCTTGCCAAGTTGCGACGATTCCGTGCGAATCGCACAACGGCATCATTGCACGGATGCGGTCCAGCGAGGAGTTGTTGCACAACGGAACGACGCCCCTCGGCAACATGAATGGATGTTGAGGATCGCGCTTGAACAGCTCCAGGAGCATCGCATCCAGCTCCAGGATGGAGAAGTTGAAGTTGAGGCCCGGGCGCAGCCTCATGATATCCGCCGAGTTTTGGAACTCCCAGGTGGGTCTCCTCCTCTCCTGCAGGGGGCGATGCGACGGCGAAGAAAATCTGTGCCAATGGCGCCTACAGTGAGCCCGGCAAGCCTGAGGCATAAGATCTGGGTGACGGCAATCTTTAGCCTATCGTCTTCCGGGGCCACGTTGCTCCAATCGTTGCCGCACACTATTGGGGCTTGTCCCAGGGCGGTAAATGGCTGCGGGTTCTCCTCGACAATCCAGCACCACTCTGCTCTCCATTCCTCCCATTTGCTGTGGAGCTCTCCCTCCAGATAAGCTTCCTTCTTGCCGACTCTCGAGATCCAGGCGATTCCGCCGGCCAAAGGCTCTCCTCTCTCGACCCGGGGCATAAAGAAGTGGCAAAAAAGGGCTATGTTTGGATGGACTCCAACAAAGTTTTCGCAGAGATGTGCGAAAACTGCCATGGTCAGAACGGCGTTGGGGGTGAAGTCAAGGAGGCAGAACCTGTAGGTGTTCATGATGTCACAGAAAAATTCAAAGAAGGGCGGGCAGAGCCCGCAGTAGAAGAACAGTGCGAAGAAGGGATATCCGTTTGGAGCCAGTTCTGAAGCGGCAACCGGGAGTACCTTCATGCGCGGATGCGCTCGCGTCTCCGTCGACCAGAAGAGGTAGTAGTACTCCCTCAGCTCCTTCGCGGCAAGCTGAGGGGGGAAGATGGCCCGCTCCTTTCGCAGCGCCGTGAGCCGCTGCGCCTCGACCGATTTCACGCCCTTCCCCTTGTCGGCTTTCGGAGCCATGGCGGAGGTGGTGGGGGAGATCGACGGCGTTGGTGGTGCGTGGTGGCAATGGGGGGCGGAGCGCTGCTCTCTTTCATCCTTGGGAAGAAGGGGGGAGCGGCGGAGATTTCTGAGATTGGAGTAGCAACCGGCGCGATGGACGAACTGCCCCTGTTTCCCCTGCTTATAAAGAGGGAGGGGGCGGGCGTTCCGTTATTCCGAATAAAGAAACCACCCACGATCTCTCCCACGATGCCGCATTCAACGCGTGCCATTCGGGGAGGGCGCGGTGGATACGGAGTAAGATATGGCGTGACCCAGGCCGCGTGTGCCCGTGCCTTGTTTTGGGCCTGGCCCAACAGCGCTCGGCACCGTGTGTGGCACAGGCCCGAGGGTTCCTGTCGGTGTACTAGAGTAGGGGTACCCTAGTATCCCGAACTTGTGCACGGGCAGTTGCAGCCCCCTGCGGCAAGGCTTGCCGGGTGACCGCCAAGGTCCTCCGTGGTTCCTTTGGGACAATTCAAGAACAAAGTATTCAAGCCAAGGAGACAAGGCCCCGGCAAGAGGAGCTTGCTGGGAAGGCCAACAAAGGCATCTCAAGGAACTTGCCGCAACACGCCATGCGTCCTGGCAAGGCCCGGTGAGCGACAAGCTTCCGGACGCGACAAGACAACAGCCGCGGCAAGGCGCTTGCCGCGGCAGGCTACCACTCTGTACCCACGCTCCAGCACATCCACCAACGTGTCGCCCTGGGGCCTTTCCAGGCGCATGTGGCGGGAGGCTGTGCAGCCAGCGGTGCACAGTGGCAAGCGGCACTGACAAGATAGCCATCGTGGCAAGCGGTGGCACCCCTGACGGTCCATTTTCGCACTATTTGGGCGACGCAGACGGGCATTTAATGCCTTTGTCCCCTGCCGTCAGGGTTAGGTAGGGTACACTGTACAGGTAGTTGTACCAACCGCAATTCCTTTTCCATTTTTACCCTTGTCTACGTTGCCACCTGTCGGTGACCCCTTGAGCATATAAAAGGAGGCCCATGCGCAACGTAGAAGGGGGTTGGAGAGCAAAAAACACTCACGCTCGGTCTCGTTAGCGGCTCGTGTGTACTGTAGCACTCAGTGCTCCCGAGCAAGAACACAATACAATCAGACAAGCAGCAGTAGGAGTATTATCTCTCCGGAGAGCTCCGAAGCTGGGTAAACTACTCGTGTGCTTCGCCTCGATCCGCTCTTCATGCGACCTCCGCCCCCCGCCGAACTGAAAGGGGCTCGGTCCGCCGGCCCCATAGGTGTTCGTGGATCAGTTCCCCCGACATCGTGTGACCCCTACCTGTATGGATATGTTATGTATGGCTCTCCAGATCCTTTTAAATAAATAGTTTGAGTCGTAGAGTTTGGTTGTGATGCCATGTTGTATTCGAACATATTGAGCATATTGTGTGTATGCTTTTGAAATGATTGGTATGTGTGGGATCCGACAACATAGTTTTTATTCTTGGTAGCCTCTCTTATGGGGACATGTCTCCTAGTGCTTCCACCGAGCCATGGTAGCTTGCTACTGCTCCGGAACACATGGGATGATCGACAAGTGTCCTTCTTTGCTCCTGTGTCTGTCCCTTCGGGAAATGTCACGTGGTGTCTACCGGAGTCCTCTTAGCTTGCTAAAGCCCAAATTCACTTGCTGTTGACTAACACATGCATTGCTGGGTCATGTATGCCTGTCCCTATAAGTTAGTGCCACTTTGGGTTTACGACTAGTCATGTCGGCCTAGGTTCTATGTAATATGGATGCTAGCGACACTATCATATACGTGAGACAAAAGGCACAAATGGTCCCGGGCCAGGTAAGGTGGCACCCGTGGGGATACCGTGCGTGAGGCCGCACAGTGATATGAGGTGTTACATGCTAGATCGGTGTGACTTAGTATCGGGGTCCTAACAGGGACTGTTTGCCCCTTTTGGCTCACTTATATAATTGTGTCACTAGCATCCATATGATAGAGAACCCGGGCCGACATGACTAGGCGTAAGCCCAAGGTGGCACAAACTTACAGGGACAGGCATACGATACCCAGCAATGAAAGTGTTGGTCATCAACGTATGAACCCAAGTCATAGCAAGCTACAAGGACTTAAAGGAACAACACGTGACATTACCCCGAAGGGACAGGCAAAGGAACAAAGAAGGATACATGCTGGCCAACCTAAGTGTTCCGAAGCAGTAGCAAACTACCATGGCTCAATCGAAGCACTAGGAGACATTTCCCCATAAGGAAGGCTACCAAGAATAAACAACTAGGTGTCGGATCCCACACGTCCCAAGAATTTCAATAACATACACACAATCTGCTCGATATGTGTAAATACAACATGGCATCACAACCAAACTCTATGACTAAATGTATTTATTCAATAGGCTGCAAGGAGCCAGATATTAGAAACATGGGTCTCATGACCCAGCATTCAAGTCTTACAAGCAAAAAGGACATGTGGAAGCATAAACATGTGTGAGTACAGACAACTGGAAAAAAAGAAGGCTAGGAAGCATGTCTATCTACAAGACCCTCCAAAGGAACCAGACCTCTGTCTGGGATTCCCAAGCTAATTGTCGAAGCCCACTAAGAACTACTAGTGAGACTGAAGTCTCTTTGCAAAAACATAAATTAAGAAAATGTGAGTACAAATGTATCCAACAAGAATTACATCAGAACTAACTACTTAGGCATCAGGTGTCAACAAAGCAGTAGTGGACTGCAGCAAGCTAGCTTTGACTCGATGGCTATCATGTACTACGACCATCAGTTTTTCTTTGAGGTGGCGCACACGAGTCCACATATTCACCATATGAATACATCACCATGTACCCGCTCCTGTTTCCCTATGGGAAGGCCATCCATAGCACTCATGCTTAGCTTGTGCATTTGAGAGTATCCACTTCCAGTTATGTATGAACCATATAAGCGTTCTACGTAGTCCATCTCTGAGAGGCTATTTGAATAGATCATGTTAACCCTGCAAGGGTGTAGTTCTTCACACATGCTCTCGCCACTTACTACCATGTACACGTCATGTATCTCGGCAACCTTCAAGCAGAAGCCAGGCGAGGGTGTTGGCCACGACCTGACTAACTACACGTCTCTAGTCCAGGTTTATTGCCTATTTGAGTTCATCTGCAAGGAAGTCCGGGCAGGGTTTCAACTACGGCCCCAAACGATATGTGTAGGGTTCCCAAGCACACCAAATGGGTGCCTCGGTACACTGGGCCATGGTGCCTAGCCTGTCCCAAGCCCACCTATACCGGGTGCCACTTAGTAGACTACTAACACAATCTATAAACACGAGAAACTAGTTGCAACTCCTGGACAGATATCTAGGCGATTAATAAGTCGAGAGGGGCACTTAAGCATTCCAATGTGTGGTAGTAATGTCTTGGATCACAAACACAGAACTCGGTTCCTGAGGACTGTTTCAATGAGACAACCCACCATGTACTCCAACATGGCCTCTCATCGCTACCTTTACCAAATCGTGTTCACGCACTTAGCTCTCAATAGTAGGACATGTTCATCAACATCCCCATCCAGCCCAGCTGAATCAGACCTGACACAACTCTAAGCATAGCAAGCATAACAAGAAAACATGAATGAGTAGGCACATCATGGCTCAAACAACTCCTACGCATGCTAGTGGGTTTGTACTAATTACTGTGGCAAAGACAGGTCATGTAGAGGAATGGGTTCAACTACCGCAACATGTAATAGTTGAATCATTGTTGTCCTAATGCAGGAAAAGAGATCAATAGCGAGAGAGTGGGATTGTATCAGAATGCTCAATGGGGGTTCGCTTGCCTGGCAATTCTGAAGATAGTATTGTGTCTTCATCAGTGTCATCAATCACATTGTAGAAACAACGTCTACTGAGAGGGGACAAACACGGGCAAAAAAGAGAGATCACAATCAATGCAATGCAACAATATGATGCTTGATCATCACATGGCAATATGCTGTGATTTAGGCTAATGCAACTAGCAACAATTTGAATGATGTTGGTTTGAACCTGTGGTTCAAATTCAAACCTCACATAAGACATTTAAAATTCCCTTTATTCAAATTGCATTAAACAGTAGCTTTATCTTTTCAAACATGCATGAAAATTCCATAAATAGATTCTTGGTATTTTTTTGATAATTTTTCATATATAAATTATTTAATTCTTGAGCTACGGTTGATTTTATATGATTTTTTGAAGTTTAGGACAGTTTATGGAATTTTAAGATTTATTACTAATAAGAAAATCCACTTAATTGCATTATGATGTCAGCATGGCATCATGCTTATGTCATCAGGGCGACGGGGTTAAACTTGACTTGTGGGGCCCGCCTATCATGGATACATTACTAACTAGAGTTTAACCCCACATTGCACGGTCTTTGACCGTTGTTGGCCCCGGCTGTCTATGGCACATGTGGTTAATTAGTGGGTGTATTAGGCCATAATGATGGTGCCACATCAGCGGTTGACGATGGCAACCAAAACACATGGGGATGGCATGTCGGAGTTGCTCGGGACAGCACTACAAGGGGCGGTTGGACGCGCGGAGACCACCTCAAGGTAGGCCCCGCACATGCGGATCCAAGGGATCAGGCGGCTGATCGAGAAGTGGTCGGGGCTCGCCGAAACTTTGCTCGTGGCGGCTACTAGAGCTTGGGCTCGAGCGCGCGCGACGTTGTGATGCATTGGGAAAGCAGCTGAAGGTGGCCAACAGGTGCCGGCGATCTCGCTCATCGGAGGTTGAAGAAGACGGTGATGCAGAAGTTGCGGTGTGTCCCCGGTTGCATGGATCATCGAGGAGGAAGATGGAGCCGTAGCGGTTCTCCTGGACACGCTGGATGGGCGAGGGAGGGCTGGTGTCAGGACCCCGACTCAATGCCACATCGATCTAGCATGTAACACCTCATATCACTTTGCGGCCTCACGCACGGTATTCCCACGGGTGTCGCCTTACCTTTACCCGGGACCGTTTGCGCCTTTTGGCACACATATATGACAGTGTCGCTAGCATCCATATGATAAGATCCCGGGCTGACATGGCTAGTCGTAAACCCAAGGAGGCACAAACTTACAGGGACAGGCATCCATGACCCAGCATCGAACGTGTCGGTCATCAGCGAGTGAATCCAGGCTGTAGCACTGGGCTAGCAGGACTCCGGTGAACCGGGCTGTAGCGGGCTAACAGGACTCCGGTATTCATCGCGTGACATTTCCCCGAAGGGACAGACACATGAACGAAGAAGGACACATGCCGGCCAGCCTAAGTGTTCCGGAGCAGTAGCAAGCTACCATGGCTCAGTGGGAACACTAGGAGACATTTCCTGGTAAGATGAGGCTACCAAGGATAAACAACTAGGTTGTCAGATCCCACACATACCAAGCATTTCAATAACATACACACAATATGCTCGATATGTGCAAATACAACATGGCATCACAACATGACTCTACAACTCAAGTATTTCATTCAATAGGCTCCGAGGAGCGAGACATTACAATCATGGGTCTCATGACCCAACAATCAGAGCATACAAGTCAAAGCACAAGCGGAAGCTCAACATGTCTGAGTACAGACATCTACAAATGAAAAGGCTAAGAAGCCTGACTATCTACCAGATCCTGCCGAGGGCACAAGATTGTAGCTGAGGTAACAAGCTAAACGTCGAAGTCCAAGCGGAACTACTAGCGAGACTGAAGTCTCTCTGCAAAAACATAAATAGGCAAATGTGAGTACAAATGTACCCAGCAAGACTTACATCAGAACTATCTACAAATGCATCATTATCATCAAAGGGATGGTGGGGTTTAACTGTAGCAAGCCAGCTTTGACTCGGTGGATATCCTGAACTACGACTTCAAATAACTCTTTGGATCCGCTCCCCTCTCCCTACGAGAATGCCATCCATAGCACTCACGCTTATCTTGCGTATTTTAGAGTATCCACTTTCACTTGTCTATGAACTGTACAAGGGGTCCAAGTTTCCATATCCGAGGAATCCGGCTATTCGAATAGATAATGATAACCCTGCAGGGGTGTACTTCTTCACACACGCTTTTGCCAATTATCGCCCTGTACACGTCATGTACCTCGGCAACCTTCAAGCGGAAGCCGGGCGAGGGAGTCGGCCACGACCTGACTAACTGAACAAGTCTCTAGTACAGGTTTATCGCCTATTCGGGTTCCATCCGCAAGGAGATCTGGCCGGGGTGTCGCTCACGGCCCCAAACGATGTGAGTAGGGTTCCCAAACCCACCATCCGGGTGCCACTTGGTACACCGTGCCACTGTGCCTAGTCTGTCCCAAGCCCACCTGTACCGGGTGCCACTTGGTAGACTACTAACACTACCTACAAACACCAGAAACTAGTTGCAACTCCTGGACAGAGATCATGTTGATTAATAAGTCGAGAGGGGTCGAGTTACCGGAACCCAATGTGTGGTAGTAACTGGTCATGGATCACAAACACAGAACTCAGTTCCTGAGGACGGCTCCAATGAGACAACCCACCATGTACTCCTACATGGCCTCTCACCGCTACCTTTACCAAATCGTGTTCATACACTTAGCTCACACACAGTAGGACTTGTTCACACACCTCTGATTCATCCCCGATGAATCAGACCTGACTCAACTCTAAGCAGTAGCAGGCATGACAAACAAGCATAAATGAGTAGGCACATCAGGGCTCAAACAACTCCTACTCATGCTAGTGGGTTTCATCTATTTACTGTGGCAATGACAGGTCATGCAAAGGATAAGGGGGTTCAGCTACCGCAGCATGTAACAGTTGAATCTGTGTTGTCCTAATGCAGTAAAAGAGAGCAGGAGCGAGAGAGTGGGATTGTATCGAAATGAACAAGGGGTTTTTGCTTGCCTGGCACTTCTGAAGATAATATAGCTCTTCATCGGTGTCATCGATCACATCGTCAGTACACGTCTATCGAGAGGGGACGATCACCGGCAACTGAGGAAAAACACAATCAATGCAATGCACAATATGATGCATGAATGTGACATGGCAATATGTTGTGGTTTGTGCTAATGCAGCTAGCAACAAAGTTAAATGAAGTTGGTTTGAACCCTAAGTTCAAATCCAAACTCCATATGTGAAATTCAAATGCCATTTATATGATTTGTGCTAAACAGCAGTTATAAGTTGTTCTAACATGCATGAAAATGGTACAGATGGATTCCTTGAATTTTTCTGACAATATTTCATATATAATTTATTTAATTTGGAGTTACGGTTGAATTTCTATGAATTTTAGAAGTTTAGGGTATTTTCTGCAATTTCCTGAATTAAATTAAATACAGAAAATGACTTATTGCGTCAGCACCACGTCACTGTGACGTCAGCAGAGTCAACTAGGCGTCCCAGGTCAAACCTGACCAGTGGGGTCCACTGGTCAGTGACACAGTGTTGGTTTGTGTGGCTGACGGGTGGGACCAGGTCAACGGCCACGTCAGCGGGTCAATGCTGACGCGTGGGTCCACACATTTTATTAATTAATCTAACTATTTTGGTTAGCCGGTAACCTAATTATGTGGGTCCCACTGTCAGTGGCTCTAGGGGTTAATTAGTTGGATCATTAACACTAATTAAGCATGCCACGTCGGCAGTCGCCGGAGTATCGCCGGCGGCGACCATTCCGCACGGCGGCGCGGCTCGGATTTGAGCTAGGGGTGATGGTTTGGCGCGCTGAGCGCACCGGGGAGGAGCTCTTGCACTCGCGCATCTAATGGACCAGACGGGTGGTCACGGGGCAGCCGGAATCTCGCCGACGACGAGCTTTGGCGGCGACCGGAGTTCGGCTGGGAGGGGAGAAGGAGCTACGGTGCACGGCAGGGGCCGGTGCTGGACGCGTTCGGCTCCTGGGAGCTCGGTGAGCATGGAGACACGCTCAAAAGTGGGCGGGGGCGACTGTGGCCACGGCAACGACATGGCACGGCGGTGGCAAGCTCGGCCGTGGTCGGAAGATGGAGCTAGGGGACGGGAACAGAGGGGGCGAGCAAAGAGGAGGCAGCAGGCGAGCAAAGAGGTTTTTTGCCCTTCTTTTATTTAGGGTTTTGAGGCTTCCAATTTCCCTCAGTTCAAGTTTCAAAATTTAAACATGATGCAAACACCAGGCAGCACCAGAAGCTAGGGATGTGACAACTCACCCCCACTAAACAAGAATCTCGTCTCGAGATTCAAGCGTAGGGTAGGATGAAGGGGAAATGCAAACTAGTATAATCTTCACGATCCAGGTTGCACTTCAAATGAACGTTGATTCAATCACCTTCTTTGTCTTGATGTCTTTCTCCGAGAATTCCAGCTAACATGACGAGAAGAGGAAAGGAAAACCTAGAAGAATCTATCTTCTCGAAGATCAATCAACTTAGGATCAGCTCACAAAGTGAGTCATAGCAACATCTCTTGAGCTGAGACAGGAAGCATACATCTGAGGAAATGGAGTGAGACAGATGACGAGGGCTCACTAAGTAGACAACAATTTCACACCTAAAAAGGTGGTAAACGATTGTCAACGTAGCGAGGAGTTGAGTTGCCATGATACCACAACGAGACACCTTAGGAACCGTGACTCGTAGATATATCACCTTAAGTGGCAAAAAGAGTTACCTTTGATTCAAGGATCATTGATACTCTTCATACCAGCCTAAGGCAATTCACAACGATCGTTTGGCAGGGTGCAAAGGAATGGTACACCCGGAGATGATGTGGACTACCTTGTTAAAGACAACGCAATGGATGATTTTTGCTTATCACCGGAAATGGAAGAGACCCATGGTAGAATGGCACATTGGCGGTGCAAGCTGGGAACAAAATGCAAATGTTGGGAATGATTCTGGTAACTGGGGAAGAACCCAACAATAGAGAGTGAATTCACTGTTTGAAAAGGTCATAGCATTTACGAGGAAACTGAGAGGAATCCTAGTTAGTGCCGATGATAACACGTAGCGCTTGTGCGTGCTCTCAAGAACTTGAGCATTTCCACAATCATCAAGGTTTTATCAACATCCGTGTCAAGGATCCTGGCAACACAACTTACTACCATGATGAATGATGATGGACGATGCAGATGCATAGGAAGATAACATCAACTCAGATTTCACCCTAGCGAGGCCAAGGAAGCAAAATCTGGATGATCGACCGAGAGACATTTAGCACTCTGCTCCTAATGTTCTCCTTGATGTGCTAGTGTATCCCATTCATAGATATGGTTTGATAACTAGAACATCAAGTAAAAGGTCGGACTTCGGAAGCTCAAGAATCCATAAGGAGTAACTTATTGGAGTAAAACCCTACAAAATCCTTATGGGAAGGTGGCCAACTTCTTCAATCAAGATACTACAATAATAGGTCCTTCGGCTGGGTGGTGCTGGCCACGACATCCACTTTACCAGTTATCGAGGGACCAATATTATAGTTCTTGGGAAATGTTCCAACCATCATATCTGCCTGAGATTCAGATCTGGTTGGTGTCAGGATATTCCAGACTCATCACGTTTAGGAAGAAAAATGAAAGTTTGCAACACAATTCGACGAGATAACGTTGCGAGATTCTCGGGAAATGAACTACGATAGTAAGCTCCAAACATGAGTTGGTTCTGCTACACACATGTGAACACGCTGTCCCAGACAAACATGATCACATGGTAGTCTTACAATAAAACACTACCGAGTTTTGGTAGGGAACCATCATCGAGGATATCAAGGTTCTTGATTAAGCCCGGGTTAGCTTTTAAAAAGAACTCCTTCTCCTGGAACAAATCAGTCAGTGGTTTGGTGTGCTACAGAATTCATATGGAACAAAGATGATCAGTCTAACAGACCACAGAATACTTTGCACGTGCATGGCTGACTTGGGATGATTCTAGAGGAAACAAAAATAGACTTTCTCGAATTCACAGCGGCAACTTACATCAAATGCACGTGAAGCAAAGGAAGTCACTTCTTTCATCCAAACATATACTTCATGAACGGGGCATGAAGAAAATGCTTACACAAGTTTCCAACACTAGCTTAATGTTCAACAAAATCATGGAGGAGATAAGGATGTTGTCAATGGGCTCAGCAACAATTCATCCAGGTTCCCATATAAAAGTATTTCCATAGTTAAGTGAACACGGTGATAGCATTGGTCAGACCAAAGAATATAATGGGGTATGCTCGAGGAAACCCACGAGTAAGACAACATTACGGATATCGTTGGTTCTGATTTGATTTGACGATAGCTCATACTCAAATCAAAGATTGGATAAGATAATAGGTCCAGCAACTGATCACAGGGACCAATCGATGAAGATATCATCTTTCTTCAACACACACTACACAAGAATATCCCTTTGGAACGAGCTAAGTCAGGCAAGCTTTTATCTTCCAACTCTCCAAGTTGCTGTTTAGCTTAACCAACTAGCTCAGGGTATCCAACACCGATTCTTGGAGAGAGGGTGGTTCACAAGAAACCAACTTGATCACGAGCTCAACATAACAGTCAGGTGACAACCTAGCAATACTTCCGAGAAGATATTCGGAAAATCACAAACCACCGATATGTTACTAAGCTCGAGAACAATCTTGCTTTTCAGGGCAAGATGATATGATCAAATGAGCGAGGACTTGACAAAATCCTAACTCATTAATCAAAGGGTGCACCAGGAAATAAGGACTAGATAGCACGATCAATCTTAGAATGATGACTCAAAAATCAACACGCTAAGAATGAAATTATTGCCCTTTAACTACCAAGCAACAAGGTTGCTAGGAGTATTGATTTCACACATCACGATTCACTTGGCGGCAACCCGGTTGCGACAACACGGAACCGAGGAATGAATAATGATGGCGAGAGTAACACTAAATCAAGAATTCATAGGATGGTGTGCCATTCCCATGATAATCTTAATATAAAGATGGGAACACTCCAGGGTGGAACAGAACAAAAACTGGATTAGTGTTTGATCTGCGGAGTACAACTGCTTTGACCCAATCCTGAATATGGATGAGGTACTGGAGTTTGTTTCTCCTAGTCATCCTGAATAGAATGACTTAACGGACCACAAGAATAACGAGCATCGGTGAACACAAATGCACGACATCAACTTGACTATCAACTGATAGACAAGGATCAGAAGACAACTAAAGAGGGACAACTCCAAGGAACATACGTTTTTCTGAGTTGTGGATGCATAGATTAGTATGCCGAACCAAGTTCAACATGTTTCTTCCGGATAACCCATGCAGAGAGGTAGGACTGGCAGAGTCACAATGTAGAATGGAGAACCCATCGAGAGCACTCCTGTTGTGATCTTTTGATCCAACAAACTTCTGCCGTAAGTGGTTCATGGTAATTGGAAGAAGGATGTACCACGAACCTCGAGGACTATCGCAAAGGTTACTAATATCCTAAAGGAACTAGCAAACACTATCAACATGAAGTAAGTAGAGTGAATCTCTGTTCGAAAACCGAGGAATAGAATACCTACTACTAAGTAGCATCACGGGATGCTTTCGAGAATGATGGCCAGAATCATCACACTGGGAACACAAATCATGGCTAAATTACTAGATGATCCCCTAAGACACCTAGGGTCATAATAATATCTACAACATATATGTCAAGGTAACAGAGTACCTCAACTCACTGATTAGTGTGGTTAATCTGGCCCAAAGGAACATTGAAACAGGAGGAAGGAATTTGCAAGTGCATCAGACTGTTTAGAGACCTGAGATGACTCGGACAACATAATGGCTGTAAATGCTCAAAAGATTTGAGACATTCACAAAAATGGTGGCATAACCACCCAGAAGCACAATATCAAGGTTTCGAGACCAACTATGAACATACAGAAGATGCAGGAGCTGAACTCAAGCTTAGATCCAACAATCTTGTAAGTCTACGGATTAGTAACACGTGATCCTAATAGAAAGAAGAGAAAGCCTAGTTCTTAACCCCGTAGGAAAGATAAGATGACTCAGATCAGAAGGGCATAAGGTATAAGGAGTAAAAAGAGCCTTACGTTCCCATCCCACAATCAATTCCCTTACATAACTAAAGAATTTCTAGACTCAACTTCGACCGGTTTGGCTTGGTAATCCTACAGGCAGTCAGGCTCTGATACCAACGCTGTCAGGACCCCGACTCAATGCCACATCAATCTAGCATGTAACACCTCATATCACTTTGCGGCCTCACGCACGGTATTCCCACGGGTGTCGCCTTACCTTTACTCGGGACCGTTTGCGCCTTTTGGCACACGTATATGACAGTGTCGCTAGCATCCATATGATAAGGAGCCCGGGCTGACATGGCTAGTCGTAAACCCAAAGTGGCACAAACTTACAGGGACAGGCATCCATGACCCAGCATCGAACGTGTCGGTCATCAGCGAGTGAATCCAGGCTGTAGCACTGGGCTAGCAGGACTCCGGTGAACCGGGCTGTAGCGGGCTAACAGGACTCCGGTATTCATCGCGTGACATTTCCCCGAAGGGACAGACACAGGAATGAAGAAGGACACATGCCGGCCAGCCTAAGTGTTCCGGAGCAGTACCAAGCTACCATGGCTCAGTGGGAACACTAGGAGACATTTCCCGGTAAGATGAGGCTACCAAGGATAAACAACTAGGTTGTCAGATCCCACACATACCAAGCATTTCAATAACATACACACAATATGCTCGATATGTGCAAATACAACATGGCATCACAACATGTCTCTACAACTCAAGTATTTCATTCAATAGGCTCCGAGGAGCGAGACATTACAATCATGGGTCTCATGACCCAACAATCAGAGCATACAAGTCAAAGCACAAGCGGAAGCTCAACATGTCTGAGTACAGACATCTACAAATGAAAAGGCTAAGAAGCCTGACTATCTACCAGATCCTGCCGAGGGCACAAGATCGTAGCTGAGGTAACAAGCTAAACGTCGAAGTCCAAGCGGAACTACTAGCGAGACTGAAGTCTCTCTGCAAAAACATAAATAGGCAAACGTGAGTACAAATGTACCCAGCAAGACTTACATCAAAACTATCTACAAATGCATCATTATCAACAAAGGGATAGTGGGGTTTAACTGCAGCAAGCCAGCTTTGACTCGGTGGCTATCCTGAACTACGACTGCAAAGAACTCTTTTGAGGTGGCGCACACGAGTCCACATATTCACCATAACAATACACCACTATGGATCCGCTCCCGTCTCCCTACGAGAACGCCATCCATAGCACTCACGCTTATCTTGCGTATTTTAGAGTATCCACTTTCACTTGTCTATGAACTGTACAAGGGGTCCAAGTTTCCATATCCGAGGAATTCGGCTATTCGAATAGATAATGATAACCCTGCAGGGGTGTACTTCTTCACACACGCTTTCGCCACTTATCGCCCTGTACACGTCATGTACCTCGGCAACCTTCAAGCGGAAGCCGGGCGAGGGAGTCGGCCACGACCTGACTAACCGAACAAGTCTCTAGTCCAGGTTTATCGCCTATTTGGGTTCCATCCGCAAGGAGATCCGGCCGGGGTGTCGCTCACGGCCCCAAACGATGTGAGCAGGGTTCCCAAGCCCACCATCCGGGTGCCACTTGGTACACCGTGCCACTGTGCCTAGTCTGTCCCAAGCCCACCTGTACCGGGTGCCACTTGGTAGACTACTAACACTACCTACAAACACCAGAAACTAGTTGCAACTCCTGGACAGAGATCGTGTTGATTAATAAGTCGAGAGGGGTCGAGTTACCGGAACCTAATGTGTGGTAGTAACTGGTCATGGATCACAAACACAGAACTCAGTTCCTGAGGACGGCTGCAATGAGACAACCCACCATGTACTCCTACATGGCCTCTCACCGCTACCTTTACCAATTCGTGTTCATACACTTAGCTCACACACAGTAGGACATGTTCACACGCCTCTGATTCATCCCCGATGAATCAGACCTGACTCAACTCTAAGCAGTAGCAGGCATGACAAACAAGCATAAATGAGTAGGCACATCAGGGCTCAAACAACTCCTACTCATGCTAGTGGGTTTCATCTATTTACTGTGGCAATGACAGGTCATGCAAAGGATAAGGGGGTTCAGCTACCGCAGCATGTAACAGTTGAATCGGTGTTGTCCTAATGCAGTAAAAGAGAGCAGGAGCGAGAGAGTGGGATTGTATCGAAATGAACAAGGGGTTTTTGCTTGCCTGGCACTTCTGAAGATAATATAGCTCTTCATCGGTGTCATCGATCACATCGTCGGTACACGTCTATCGAGAGGGGACGATCACCGGCAACTGAGGAAAAAGACAATCAATGCAATGCACAATATGATGCATGAATGTGACATGGCAATATGCTGTGGTTTGTGCTAATGCAGCTAGCAACAAAGTTAAATGAAGTTGGTTTGAACCCTAAGTTCAAATCCAAACTCCATATGTGAAATTCAAATGCCATTTATATGATTTGTGCTAAACAGCAGTTATAAGTTGTTCTAACATGCATGAAAATGGTTCAGATGGATTCCTTGAATTTTTCTGATAATTTTTCATATATAATTTATTTAATTTGGAGTTACGGTTGAATTTCTATGAATTTTAGAAGTTTAGGGTATTTTCTGCAATTTCCTGAATTAAATTAAATCCAGAAAATGACTTATTGTGTCAGCACCACGTCACTGTGACGTCAGCAGAGTCAACTGGGCGTCCCAGGTCAAACCTGACCAGTGGGGTCCACTGGTCAGTGACACAGTGTTGGTTTGTGTGGCTGACGGGTGGGACCAGGTCAACGGCCACGTCAGCGGATCAATGCTGACGCGTGGGTCCACACATTTTCTTAATTAATCTAACTATTTTGGTTAGCCGGTAACCTAATTATATGGGTCCCACTGTCAGTGGCTCTAGGGGTTAATTAGTTGGATCATTAACACTAATTAAGCGTGCCACGTCGGCAGTCGCCGGAGTATCGCCGGCGGCGACCATTCCGCACGGCGGCGCGACTCGGATTTGAGCTAGGGGCGATGGTTTGGCGTGCTGAGCGCACCGGGGAGGAGCTCTTGCACTCGCGCATCTAATGGACCAGACGGGTGGTCATGGGGCAGCCGGAATCTCGCCGGCGACGAGCTTTGGTGGCGACCGGAGTTCGGCTGGGAGGGGAGAAGGAGCTACGGTGCACGACAGGGGTCGGTGCTGGACGCGTTCGGCTCCTGGGAGCTCGGTGAGCACGGAGACACGCTCAAAAATGGGCGGGGGCGACTGTGGCCACGGCAACGACATGGCACGGCGGCGGCAAGCTCGGCCATGGTCGGAAGATGGAGCTAGGGGACGGGAACAGAGGGGGCGAGCAAAGAGGAGGCAACAGGAGCTCACAGGGAGAACGATGAGGTGGTCAGCGAGCTCGGGGGCGTCTTCGGTGCTGCGAATCGAACGGCGGCGATCGCCGGCCGTGGCGATGAAGATGGCGGTGATGGCGTGGCTTCAGGGCACCCGGCGTCGCGTGCGTCGTGGTAGAGCTTCCGGGATCCAAGGCGGAGCTCGTGGCCTAACTGGCTGGGCGTGGGGATGCTAGTGGCTCCGATGGAGCTCGTCGGCGGTCTCGAGTGCGTCCGGGGATGAGCGAGGGAGAGAGACAGAGGAGGGAGAGGGGATGCAGCGGGTGAGGGAAAAGAGAGAGGGGACACGGGGCGTCGTCGTGGCGTTGCTAGGAGGGCCGGGGAAGCAGGAGGTGGCCGGGGCGGCGTCGGCGCTCGCCACCGAGCTGCTTCTGTGCGAGGGGAGGAAGACGACAGGGGAAAAAGCAGCGGTGGGCTGGGCCGCTGGAGGAGCTGGGCCGGCTGGGCTGCCAGGTGAGCAACAGGTAGGTCTTCTGCTTTTTTTTAATTTTTCTTCTGTTTGTTTTATTTAATTTCGTTTTGCCACTGTTTTGAATTTAAAAATAATTCAAACAATGCCAAAAGCTCCTCTGAATATTTTTATTTTGCTAGATGGACTTTTCCAAAAGCTCATAAAATATTTCAGGGATATTTGAAATTATATTCTAATTATATGAATATAATTCAAATTCAAATAGCTAATGAATTAAATTCAAAGTCCCAAAAATAAATCCTTAAAAATGTTCAATATTTTGGTTGGGACCAGAACCCTTGCCAAAAATTATCAAACATTTAAGAAGAGCATTTTGGAACAATGAATGAGATTTTTTGGGTTTTTTGCCCTTCTTTTATTTAGGGTTTTGAGGCTTCCAATTTCCCTCAGTTCAAGTTTCAAAATTTAAACATGATGCAAACACCAGGCAGCACCAGAAGCTAGGGATGTCACAGCTGGTGGTCGTAGTGAATGGTATCGGCGATGATAAGCTCCGCTCGGTGGTTCTCGAAGGAGGGGGTAGACGAGGGTGAGGCACAGGAGATAGGGGGAGAGTGACTAGGGGGTTGCATGGTGCTCATAGGCGCGTTGAGGCAGCGGCGGCAAGCAGTAGGTGGAGGGTGTGTGCCCGCGTATGTTGAACGCGCGCCCTCATGCCTTCTGGCAAGAGGTTGAAAACGACTAGTGCTGAGGAGGTGGACTAGGCCGGCTCCACTTGGCCACCAGGTAAGTGGGCTGACAGGTAAGTTTTTATGCTCTTTTTTTATTTTATGTTTTATTTTCTTTCTATTTATTTTGCCATTGTTTTAAATTCAAACAAGATTCAAAACCAGTGCCAACTTCTCTGAAATATTTTTATGTTGCTAGATGGACTTTTCCAAAGCACATAGAACACTTCAGGGGCATTTGAAGTTATATTCAAATTATATGAATATAATTCAAATTCAAATAGCTATTGATTTAAAGTCAAGTCCCAAAATTAAATCCTTAAAAATGTTTAATATTTTTGGTTTAGACCAAAACCGTTGCCAAAATTATCAAACATCAATGAAGAGATTTTTGGAAACATTGAATGAGACTTTTGGGTTCTTTGCCCTTCATTTATTTAAATTTTTTAGGCTTTCAAATTTCCTCAGTTCAAGGTTCTTGAGTTGGAACTTTATGCATGAATTCTTATGCCAAGACAAGAATAGACTAAGCTAGGGTTGTGACACTGGAGCTCGGGGAAGACGATGGTGTGGTGAGGAGGGAGAGAGAGGGCTTGGGCGGCCACGATTTAGCCGAGCCCAACGGGGGCCATGGCGGAGGGAGGCAAGGCAGAGGAGCTCTGGTGGACTTGGGAGGGTGCTGAGGAGGCGATGAGGTGCGGATGGACTCGGGAAACCTACTTATAGCCACGGGGAGGTCTCGGGAGAGCTCGCGGACATCCAAACAATGGAGGAGCAGTGGACGCAGGTCATGGGCGCAGCTGTCGGTGCAAGAGGATGGCAAGATAGGAAGGGGCCAAGATGGTGAAATGACCGCACAATCACGAGGGAGATCTAGGACACGGAAAGTATTCTAGAGGAGGAGGAATAGGCGAGAACATGGGACACGGTTTGCCAGAGCACGAGAACACGCTTTCCAGGCACATAGTCACCACATGAACATGCGCACGCGGTGCACTCTGACCATGCGCAGACCATGTCTGGCAGATTAGGCAAGAAGTAGAGAGGGCCAAGGAGGAAAGAAACGAGCATTGTATCCACTGATGTGACCACAACCTGCTAGATGTCACTAGAACAACAAAGTGTTTGGAGTCGGGTGAGGAAGATGGGTCTGGAGATAGACTCTCATCTTTGGGTGAGGGCGATCACATACTAAGATGATCTTCTCTGCAAATTTTCAGCTCCCAGCAATGAAGATATTTAGCACTTGTTGTTCAAACCACCACACTAGACAAAAATACAAATGATGAAGTAACACACACATAGTTTATTGGATTGAGCTGAATTTTGGTGGAGACTAGTTATGTGGGCACATGAACACACTGTAAAATTTCATACCATTTGGATATACCAAAATGCTACTTCCTTCACAGTGGTCCTCTCTGGACATAAACTAAGAATAATTCTAGAGAAATATTGGATGAATGAAATTAGCCCAAATTGTCTGGAGGGATGGTATATGGGTAGGAGCATGTCCTGATAATTAATCTTACACCAATAATGAAGCAATATAAAATATGGTTGCTTCACAAGCTAAAAATCTGACAAGAAACAAAGATTGGATGATGAGATCACATGGATTGATGAATAAAGCTCAAATTTGAAGGAGAGCTATTATTTGAGCATATTAAGGACTTGCAAAATTTCAACTCATTTTGATATTCCTAGATAGTACTTACTTCACCAAGGCTTCCATCTGATAAAAACTTTCGAAATTTGTTGAGCAAGATTCACTAGGCAAATGGAGTTGAATTTTGGTACGAGGAAATGATATGGATAGGAAAAGGTGTCCAAAAAGTTTGGGGACAATCAAGAAGATGAAAATGACACTTCCTTCACCAAGTGCCACCTAGCGCAGAACGGGAAAATGAATATTTGTGAATTATTTTTGAACTAGGCAAGGAAGGATTTTGACATATCTGTGGAAGACTTGTTCCAAAGGATTTATGAGAATTTTGTGGGACTCAAAGGCAAGACAGAAGTATGGGTTGCTTCACAACCTAGAGAAAACAAGGTTATTCCTTTAATAGAAAAATGAGTATTCCCAATAAAAAGAATATTGCGATGGGGCTAATATGTAAATGACATGGTCTAGGAATGGATTTGAGATTGATAATCCACTTGGAAGACTGAGAAGAGGTCATCTTCCCAAGTTTCCAGACCACGTAGCCATAGAAAAAGAAAATCAAAGAAAAATCCACATAAATCCAAAAAAAGAAAAAGCCAAAATCCAGGGTGTTACAATTATGATGGATTGGAACAAGGAAATACACTCAATTTAAGAACAACAATCATAATTAAAGTCCTTGGAATCCAAAGTAGTTGGCACATCACTAGTTAAAATCTTGACCTCTCCAAACTGACTTTTATTATTTTTATCATTAAGCTCACCACCCTCCGAAAAATTGGGATGCCTTCTAGCTAAAGTTAACTCACCTCTAGTCCCTTTTTCATCAAGTTTTATATTACTAAACAAAGATTCAATGGGTGAGACATTAATCATTTTAATATCTTCATCATGATTACGGTAAAAATCAGGTGAAATAGCCATTTCTAGGAATTCCCGCTTAGCCCTCAACCTAGCGGTTATCTCTTTACTTTCATTATGGAGACATAGGTGGCAAAATTTTAGATTTAAGAGTTGCACATCGTGAGCAATTCTATCCATGTCCCTAGCCATATCATCAAGTTTATTCAATTTTTCTTCTACCATGGCATTAAAAATCTTTTGAGAATTAGTAGGTGTCCTATTATTATTATTATTATTATTATTATTATTATTATTATTATTATTATTATTATTATAGTAATTTCTATAGGAATTACCATAATTATTATATGAATTTCTGGGATACGGTCTAGGATTAAAATTACCTATATAAGCATTGTTATTGAAATTATTTCTAGAGATGAAATTCACATAAATGGCATCATTATTTTGCTCAATCAAAATAGATAATGGCACATCATTATGATCAACATGAGCATTTTTATTAGCAACCAATTTCATAAGAGCATTTATTTTATCACTGAAGGCAGTAATTTCTTCGACAGAATTTACCTTCTTAATAGTTGGAGCTCTTTCGGTATGCCATTGAGAGTAATTTGCCGTTCTATTATAAAGGAGTTTTGTATCTTCTCCAAATGTTATTTCCATAAACGTACCACCTCCAGCAGAATCTAAAATATTTCTAGAAACAAAGTTTAGTTCCGCATATAAATTTTGTATAATCATCCATAAACTTAAACCATGAGTGGGACAATTTCTCATCATTGGTTTCATTCTCTCCCAAGGTTGTGCAACATGTTCATGCTCAATTTGCTTAAAATTCATAATTTGATTTCTAAGAGAAATTATTTTAGTGGGAGGAAAATACTTGGCAGTAAAAGCATCCTTACACTTATCCCAAGATTCAATACTATTTCGAGGCAAGGATGCAAACCAAGTTTTAGCACGACCTCGTAGTGAGAATGGAAATAATTTCAATTTAACAATATCATTATCCACATCTTTTCTCTTTTGCATATCACATAATTCAACTAAAGTGTTAAGATGGGATGCAACATCTTCATTAGGACTACCAAAAAATTATTATTTCATAACAAGATTTACCAAAGCAACATTAATATCACATGACTCCGCACTAGTGGTGGGTGGAGCAACTGGAGTGCTAATATAATAATTATTATTAGTATTTTAAAAATCACACAACTTAGTGTTTTCTTAAGACATAGCGACAAAGCAAGCAACGAGCAAACAAAATATTTTTGTGTTTTGTAAAAAAATAGAAGTAGGGGAGGAGAAACCGAGGGGCAAAGGCAAATAAAAAGTAGACCAAGTAGATGATAGTTTGTGCGAAGGTACTTTACAGGTTTTGATGATGTCTCCCCGACAACTGCGCCAGAAGTTCTTCCTGCTACTTGTGGGCTGCATTTGGATTTTCCCCGAAGAGGACTGGAGATGCCAATAGAGATAAGTATTTCCCCCGTGAGAACCAAGGTATCAATCCAGTAGGAGAATCACGCAAAGCCTGGTGAACATCACCTGCACACACAAAGGCAAATACTTGCACCCAACACGGGCAAGAGGGTCGTCAATCCCCTTTAACTCGTTACTTGCAAGGACCAAATCTTATAGTGGTAGATAGATAATTTGCAAAACAAAATAAAAGATATAAAATTGCAGCAAAGATATTTTGGTTTTTTATATATAGGATAAAAGAAGACCCGGGGCCATAGTTTCACTAGATGCTTCTCTCTTGAACACATAGCATACGGTGGGTAGACAAATTACTGTTTGGCACTTGATAGAAAAGCACATAGTTATGACAATATCCAAGGCAATGATCATGTATATAGGCATCACGTCCGAGACAAGTAGACCAACTCCTGTCTGCATCTACTACTATTGCTCCACTCATCGACCACTATCCAGCATGCATCTACTCTATTAAGTTAATAAAAAGAGAGTAACACCTTAAGCAAGTTGACATGATGTAGACAAAGTAAACCCAATCAATATGAATAAAGCCCGTTGTTTTACCCTTAATGGCAACAATACAAATACGCGTCTTTTTTTTCTTTCTATCACTGGGATAGAGCACTACAAGATTGAACCCATCACAAAACACCTCTCCCACGGAAGATAAATCAACCTAGTTGGCCGAACCAAACCGATAGACCGGAGAGAAATACAAAGCTATAACAATCATGCATAATGAAGTTCAAAAAAGACTCAATTACTTATCATGAATATTCAGATCATAAACCCAGAATTTATCTGACCCCAAGAAAGGCACCTCAAAAAGAAGATTACATCGGATAGAACTCGAAGAAAATTGAGGAGAACATTGTATTGAATATCAAAGAGAGTGAATAAGACATCTAGATACTAGCTATGGACCCATAGGTTTGTGGTGAACTACTCACACATCATCGGAAGGCAACAAGGATGATGTAGAAGCTCTCCGCGATTTATTCCCCCACCGGCAGAGTACTGGGAAAGGTCTCTAGATGGGATCGCGAAAGAACAGAAGCTTGCAGTCACGAAAAAAGTGTTTCGGGTGGCTCTCTAGTATATTGGCAATATTTGAGAATTTAGAGGCGGAATAAGGTCAAGAGGTGCCACGAGGGTCCACAAGCTTAGCCCCCTGAGGAGCACCTGGTGTGCTTGTGTCTCCCTCGTGGCTCTTCTGGTGTTCTCCCAAACCTTCATGGGCCCCTTCTAGTCCAGAATACATTAATCCTTAAATTTTTCTTTGTTTGATATTGATTTTCTAAAAATCCAAAAACAAGCAAAAAACAACAAGTCGCACTAGGAACTAGGTTAATAGGTTAGTCCCAAAAAATCATATAAAGTAACATATAAAACATCCAAGATTGATACTATAATAGCATGGAACAATAAAAAATTATAGATACGTTGGAGACATATCAGTGGCTCACTCACCCCTTAAGGTATGTGCACCCAATGTCACATATGGCGGATTCACTCATCTCACTCAAGTGGTGGGGGTTGTGGATCTCCTCACATGGGAATTGGGGCGGCTCATCATATATGGAGCTAGTGGTGAACTCGCTCTCACTCCCAATATGGGTGCTCATGTCACTCAAATCATCTCCAAACGCCGTCGTGGTCAAGGAGAAAATCTCATGCTCAACCGTCTCGTCACTATCGCCATGGATGAAGGTCGAAGATGGCACATCAGCACTCGCCCCCATGACCAAATAGAGAATCCCATGATCGATCATCTCACTCTGGCGTCCAAAGATGGCAGCATCATCCTTGATCGCCACCATGTCGCTCGCCTCCAAAACATGTTCCTAAAGAGGCTCTATATTCGTAGCCGCTGCAACCTCATCTTCAAAAACTATCATTGTAGACTCAACATCATCAATGCCACAAAGATGGATTGCGGTGAACTTGCACTTGGGAGTGTCCCATTGGAGCTCGTCGGGCTTGTACATCATGGTGGTGCCATCCTCATGCTCGCTATCGTGGAGCTTGGTCTTCGTGAAGTGTGCTTGCAGTGGAGAAGCCTTGGCCATCATGAGTTCTTATTGCACCTTGAGAGCACCAATGTAGAGATTGTCGCGAGACTCATAGTTCTCGATGAAGATAGCCTTGGATATTTTGTTGTTCAATCCCATCATAAAGTGGTACTTCATTCGAATGGGACCATTCACGCCAGCTCATCCCAAGGCTTTCTTCATCTCCTTGAAGTCTCGTCGATGGACTTGGATCCTTGGATGATGTTCTCCAATTGGCGTAGAAGTTGTTCCGTGTAGATGGAAGGCAAAAACTCTCGTCGCATAGCTCTCTTTGTTTTGGACCAACTCATGTCAAGGCTCTTCGAAGGTGTGTGAAGCCACCATGTCGACGCATTGTCGTGGAAGTTTCTCTGGGTACACTTCACTTGTTCTGCGGAGGGTACTTGATGTACCTTGAGGTACCCATCCATCTTGCCCTCCCACTCAAGATACTCCTCGGGGTCTTGATTCCCATAGAAAGGAATGTCGTGGTCTATGTCAAGGTCGTAGCAGCTCGTGGAAGTCGCGGACTTGAGCTTGGGGAGCTTCCCCGGAGCGTAATCTTGAGGTGCTTGTCGGCGAAGATGCCGCATGTCCAAAGGAGAAGATGCATTGAAGTTGCTTGGTGGAGATGCCGACATATATGGTGAATTCGTAGAGCGATGGTTCGGGTTGAGCTCTTGACCTTCACGTTCTCATCGGTGATGGTGTCGATGCTGATGTGACCTTGCCAAAGATGGTAGCTCGGAAGCATATGCACTTGAGCGTCTTTGTGACACCCGGATAACTAGGCGACAGTAATCCCGTGTTAACGATGCCACGTCACCTCGGTTACTGTTGATAATCTCGCGTTAGTTAGAAACGGATTCAAATTCAATATTTGAATTAAAGTTTAAACAATTAAAGTTTTCAAAAGTCAAAACTAAAATGTTCGGAGCGTGCCAATAAATGTCTAGATATTTATGGTGAAAGAACCATGCTTTTATAAAAAAAACTACATATTTAAAATAAGAAGAAAACATAAAAGAAAATAAATAAAAAGAAAACAAAACAAAACAAATAAAAATAGAAATAAAAGAAAAAGGAGACACCCCCCTTTCGCTGGGCCATTCTGGCCCAACTGGGCCAACACCAGGCCATTTCGGCCGACCCAACTCCCTCCACCGGCCCAACCGCGCCTACAACCCCCACTCCCCCGTGACCTAGATCGGTCCACCCATCCCCCCACTCCCACGTCGCTCACCCCCACTCCCCCTCTGCCTCCCTCCCCGATCCAGATCGGGATCGGGGGCGCTCGACGCCGCCGCCGCCTGGAACCCCCGCCGGAGCAGCCCCACCACCCTGCCGTCGTCGGTGCCGCCTGCCCATCTCTATCGCTCGTCCTCAGCTCCCTGACCTCCCTGTCCCGCTGCGCCCGCCGTGCCTCGCCCGTCTGGCCCGCTCTGTTGCCACCTTGTCGCGCTGCTCCGGCTGACGCTGTGGCCGGCAGCCCCCTTGGTGGCCTCGGGCGTGCAAGCCGGCACACGATCGTAACCGCACGGCTCCGGTTCCCGCTAAGGCCCCATGTGCCTATGACAGATGGGGCCCATGCCCAGAAATAAAACAAAAAAAGAGATTAATTAAATAATAATTGTTAATTAATTAATTAATTAATTAGTAAGTTAATTAGTTAACTTAATGAACCTGCTTAATAACCTAATCAACCAGATTAGTTAATCAATTGTTGTTTAGTTAAACAAGTATCAATGACATGCGGGTCCCATGGTCCCTTTTGACTAGTCAATGGTCCAGTCGAATGCTGACTGGACATCTGACCAGGGCCCCACCTGTCAGCCCCTTAGACACACTCTGGGTACACTTCCTGGTGTACCCGTAGCATCTAAATACAAATTTAATTTCAAATTTAACACCTCCTGTGCACGGGAGGCATCTATGATACGTTGACATGTGGCAAGGCCCAACAGTGGCCCATTTAGGTGAAAGATGTCGCCTCAGTCAAAATTAGCAGGAGGGCCCATGAAGGGCCTACTTGTGTTTGGTCCATTTTGGACCACAGCCCATACGAGATGTTCCATTTCATCCTATCTAGGGCTTGTTAGCTATTTGACACCATTGCCGCCCATCGTCAGTTCAAGCCCATTAACAGCCCTCTATATATTTGGGCTCAATATTGGCAGATGTAGTTTTGGCCTGTTAATAGCCCATTCGAAGGATGGGCCAATTTTCAGGAAGTACGACTTTCGGCCTTTTAACGACACAATTAAGTGTTGGGCCAATTTGCAACCCGGTGTGTCTTTCAGCCTATTAACGACCTATAAACGAGTCATCCCATTTGCAGTCAGACCCGAGTTTTGGCCTCTTAACGGCCCTTGCTCTTCATGGTCCAATACCAACGTAGTTTCCCATTCGGCATGCTAAAGGCCCACAACACAGTTGGGCCATATACACTCTGACCTGACTTTCGGCCTTTTAGTGGCGCATGCTCTTCATGGTCCAATATCAGCCCGCTGTCTCTTTCGGCCTGCTAAAGGCCCATAATACAATTGGGCCATATATAGCCCAACCTTACTATCATCATGTTAATGGTTCGTTAAACCGAATGGGCCCACTTATTGCCCGCTTTGATGTCATCTTGTTAATGACCCGAGAGGTAACTTGGCCAAGCATTAACTGTTGGCTCATTTCAATTATAACGGCCCAATAGAGCTTTCGGGCTGGTTACGTCCCATCAACTTATTGGGCCCACTAAAGTTTGAACATGTCTGCAGGGCCAATTAGACAATGTCGATTTCGGCCCAGTTATAATTTGAGCCCATTACGAGGATTATTTATGGACATGACAATACCGACCAGTCAAAGTCCTAAGATAATTTTGGCCCCTGTGAGCCCATTAGGGGGTGGGGGCATTAAGGGTAGTTATCCTTCATATAGGGCTCACAATGGTTCGTCCAAGCTATTACTTTCACTGCTTTTTTGGCTTCCTAGCAACAAATTAGCTGGAACGCAAGGCGCACTAAGAAAATGTACGGCATACTAGGAAATTTTTAGCACATCCAGCATATATTACAGGAAATTACATCCAGTGGGCAATCAAAGAATGATGCCAATGCAAATGAATGATCGGAACTTAACAATCTACAACCGCACAATCTGCAACATCAGCATGGCTGATACCCATAAGCATGTGAGAAAGTTCTTCCTACTTTGCTACACTGCCTTTGAAAACATAGATCGGTTGTTGTTGTGCAAGAATGTGCATCTCTAATTCCTCCATGATTTCCAGCATTGCTTCAGCCAGTAATTGGTTCACAAACATACATTTTTCTGTCAGATTCAAGACAGAGGAAACTGAATAGATTCAGATGGCAATTTTGGCAGACTTGTATTATTGATAGTGGAGAGTGTCTTGACCACTGCATCATAACATAAATTAGTAGGGGAACCGAATAGATTAATCAAGAGTTATTGTCATATTACCTGCCCTAGATTTATTAGAAAGAAACAATGGTGTTGCATTGCTGTTTTCGGAGCTTGTGTTCTTATCTTCAGCAGCCTGCACCAAATTAACACACGAGCATTTCTATCATTGGCCAGGTCAGATAATAGGAAAGCAACCTTGACACAATTAACGTTTGGGAAACCAGACCACACCAGCCTACACCAAACTAACACAATATGGCACAGCTATCATCAGCCAGGTAAGGAAATAGGAAAGCAACATTGACACAACGAATGATTGGGCAAGCAGACCACAACACTACAATTTAGTAGTGTGCATCATATGAGATAGTGCACTCATGCAGCTCAGTATGCAAAACTATCAGGCATTTTTCCTTACAAAAATCAACATTGTCGCCTTTACTTATACATTTTTCTACAAGTAAATTTACATCAGATAAATGTGGATTCACGCTAATTAACAAAATACATGCTGATATAAAAATATAGTGATATAGGTACTTACATCGGCATTGGAGCATAGAAAATTCCCGCGAGATACTTTCCTCGAACGCGATCGCGTTTTAGAAAGTATTCTATCCTTTAAGCTTGTTTTCTAAAAGAGAGATGGGTAAGAAACATGTAGAAAATATGATATGAATGCTATAAAATTTGAGGATGCGAGGATACACACACGCTTCTTAGAAAGGAGTTGACATATTTTTGCTGGTCTGGAGCGGACTAGTTCTCTGGTCACTGGAATCTGCTTATTACCAGGAGGAGCTGGGTTTCTCTGTGCTGGAGCAGTATCTATGAACACTGGAGTTGGTTTACTATCTCCTCAGGTTTGGATATTTTGCAAAGACCTTGTTTGTAGCCCTTTAGATTCTAACATAGCTTTCTTCCCCTTGCATGCTTTATATAGAAGAATGGTGCTTCAGTTATAAAATGCGATATGGCAGAGATATGGAATAGGTACTGGAGAATATAAAGTCCTGACATATTGACATGTATTCCCTCCATCAGAATTAAATTGATGTGTCTAGGCATATTTCAGTTCTAGGTACATCCATTTTTATCCATTTCTGCGACATGTAATCCGGACGGAAGGAGTATGATGTAAGAGCTAGGGATACGACAGGACAACAAAGTAAAAAAACACTAGTTGAATGCAAAACTTTATGATAGCAGAATAGGTACAGAAAAACACTAAGGCAACATATGCGTGTATGATTGGGAAACTAAGATGGCATTGCAACAGACCACTAGAACATCACTTCAATGTAAAAAAACTTGGTATGGTAGACGGATGGAGTACATTGACGAATAACAATGCATAAGATATTCAGAAGCATGATTTCCAAACTAAGAAGATGGCATTGCGACAGACTAGAACGATAGTATTTGAAGTTGAAAACATGTTATCATGAATGGAATATGTACTGAAAAATAGGAAGGCATGACATATTTACATGCATGATCAGCATGCTAAGCACATGGCATTGCAACAGAGTAGATGCACTCTAGTACATTATATGCATGCTCTACCCATATCACGGGCGAAGTTAGAGTACGAACCTTGTGGGGTGAATATGATTCATCATCTTTCATCAAGTCTTTTGAAGAACTATCTATACATGTTCCATCATTGGGTATCATTGACATCAAGTTTGTTGGCTGTTACATTGCTCCGCGAGATTCTTGTGGATATATCAGTGTGTGCAATTATATCTAACATGCATGGAAGACAACTAGTAGTTAGATTTATGTAATGAGTGCTTGTACGAGATGACATAAATAGTAGAACTGGACTTAACTAGCAGTAACAGGTCTCAAAAACTAAATGGAGAACACTGATGAAAGCTAGAGAATATGTATTATTTGTACTCGAGATTAACTAGATGGCACACAAAAGTATTAAAGAACAACAACATAGGTAATACTAGAAGTGGTATAATCACTAGCTTGTGGGATAGCACTGGTTGCTGGATGATAACTATGGGGCAATGTTACCTTTTGAACAAGTCTCTTATCTGAACTATGGAACAATATTAACTCCTGAACTAGACTCTTAGGAGATAAACATGAATATACAGTGACATGTGATAATGTATTTTCCATGCTTAGATGAATAACGAAGCCATAAATGTTGCACAGAAGTAAGATGACGGTACAACCTATCTGGTCGCCATCCATAGGAGTGAGCATCATCTGCTAACTTGTCGATGGTCCTGCAGTTGTTGTGGATGTCCATGTCAGGCGCGCACATTAGATGCAGGGAACTGTTGAGTGGGGACTATAGCTCCCTTCTGGTGTATGCTTCCTTTGTTGGAGCAGTTGCGGTGAGAAGGAAGACGTTGTGCCTGAGGATGCAGAAAACACATAATGTTAAGAACGACACATATCTCTGATCTGAAGAAATACCCTAAGAGATCAACAGTAAGGTATGAGAGTGGCCACACGTCTATTGACTGAAAACTAAATTGGGGTCACACAATCTTATTTTATTTTGGTACTGTCCGATCTACGCCTGATCGCTTGATGGCTGTCTTGTACCTCCCGGCTGACACTGTTCAAAATCTTCCCCGAAGAGCCAGCGACCACCGGCAGAGCAGCCTACCTCCATCACACCTAGCCACGAGAGCTCCGACCAACCCCCACCCCATCCCCCCCCCCCACCCCACCCGCCCAACTGCACTACCGTGGTTGCGAAGCCCCCAGCCAAACCACAAAGACTGACCATCATCTAGATCCGGTGGCAGCAGTACCTTCAACCCACACAACTCTAAGATAGCCACCTAAGCATTGCTTTCACGGCAAACTTGCGCCACCGCACCCCTACAATAGACACCGAGGCACTGCTGCCCCAGGCAACCAGGAGCATAGGAGCTCCGCCACCTCGAGGGGTCACTACTGCACCATGCTGCTGCTAACGCGACACTACGATCAGAGTCCCTTTCATGAAACTACGTGCGATGCATTAATCACATGAGGTGGTGTAAAAGAACTGTCAAAAAAGGTGCAAAATGTTTGCAATGACGGATGCATCAAACATGGTTTAGATTTTTGTTGCGTGTGCGATTCAAGGAATACGGTTCAGTTCAATTAACTGTTTGCGATGAGGCTGAACAATAGAAACGGGCTGCTAGACGAAGGCGTGTGCGATGTAGAGCATACGGTTCACTCGGATGAACTATTTGTGATTGATGAATTCATCACTGATGGGTTACCTAGTGCGGTCCGTGTGTGTTGTGATATGCTCTGTCTACAGAACATCTATGCTATGTGTACAGAAGAACACCAAATATATACTTGTAACATGACATGATTGCAATACCAAATTAAACATCCAATTACGGTATATAATAAATACCATAAATATTGCAAGGTTCAAATTCAAAGATTACAACGCCAAAATTCAAACATTGCAAACATGGACATTTCTGCAAAGGGATCATCCGTTGACAAGTCATGTATGGGTTTGACACCAGGACTTCCAATTGCTCTGCCATATGCTCTTCCAAAACAAAGTTTAGGTTTTTTGGAGCCTCATCCATTCGACCGTACCTATTGGCTCTGATCAACATACCATTCATCTTTCCTAATTAAATGCGTGTACAACCTTAGTACAATTGGCTTAGCGCCGAAGTCTGGCTTTAATTTGCATACAGTATTCAATGTGCACCGTTTGCGTTGAAGAGATGCACAAATCATGCGTTGAATAGCTCGCACGCTTCCTAGTGAGCCTCTCGGTCAGCCTGCGCACCGGACTGCGCTCCCACGCCTCCCGTTTAGTCAAGCAGCTGTCCCCATGGCTCCTCCTATATCCATTAAAACCAAGACACGTGGCGTCACATAAATGGTTAACAGAACACACACGATTTGAATTATACAAATGTTTGAGATATTAAAGGGGCAGCTATTTGTTTCAAAATGCTTTTGTGGTTGTTATTTGAGTTCGCCTTCTCTCAAAATGGACACCAAAAACACCACAACATGTTGGGTGCCATTCCATGATAGCATGCCAAGTTTCATGAATTTCAGACTAGGTTTGGATTTGCTAGAATTTAAAAACAAAGTATCTCAATGTTTTGCCTACAATTAACGATGCCCTGGTGTTTGAAATTCATTCCCATTTCTTGCATGAGACCTAAGAATGCACCCAAGTACACAGATTTGATTTTCCAACCAATTTATATGCACTGGAGCATGTGCATGTAGTTCAGATTTGAATTATGCACATAAATGCATCAAAAACTAGATTAATGCATAAAAATGTCCAAACGAACCCCGAAAAATCCCACAAATTGACACAACACTCCTGTTGTTCTCTGTTGACACTAGAAATTTTTTGAAAACAATAAGAGGCAGCGAATATCGTTTCATCACCAAAGGTCGGACGTTCCCTACCGAAACCATCAGGCTTGTTGTGAGAAGCTCTGGTTTGTGAGAAGCATATCCCCAAACCTGCCCCAAATGAGAGAAAAAATTTACCATGACATGTTGATGCCGCTCCATGATAGCATGCCAAGTTTCATGAATTTCAGACCAGTTTTGGATTTACTAGAATTTAAAAACAAGGAATCTCAATGTCTACGGACGAGTGATGGTGGCAGGGTGTTTGACATTCTTTCCCATTTCCTGCATGGGACCTAAGCATGCAACCAAGGACACAGATTTGAATTTTCAACCAATTTATATGCATTAGAGTGTGTGCCTGTAGTTCAAATTTGAATTATGCACATGAATGCATAGAAAACTCAGTTAATGCATAAAAATATCCAAACAAACCCGAAAAATCCCAAAAATAACCACAACGCTCGCGTGGTTCTATGTTGACACTAGAAAATTTTTGAAAGCAATAAGAGGCAGCGGATATCGCTTCGTCCCCAAAGCTGTGATGTTCCCTACCGAAACCATTAGGCTTGTTCTAAGAAGCTCTGGTTTGTGAGAAGCATATCCCCAAACCTGCACCAAATGGGACAAAAAAATTACCACAACATGTTGACGCCGCTCCATGATAGTATGCCAAGTTTCATGAATTTCAGACGAGTTTTGCATTTACTAGAATTTAAAAACCATGTATCTCAATGTTTGCTGCCGAGTGACGGTGGCAGGGTGTTTGAAATTCATTCCCATTTCTTGCATTGGACCTAAGCATGCAACCAAGGACACACATTTGAATTTTAAACCAATTTATATGCATTAGAGCATGTGCATGTAGTTCAAATTTGAATTATGCACATAAATGCATCGAAAAACTAAATTATTGCATAAAAATGTCCAAATGATCCCCGAAAAATCCCAAAAATTGACACAACACTCATGTTGTTCTGTGTTGACACGAGAAAAAAATTGAAAGCAATAAGAGGCAATGAATATCATTTCATCCCCAAAGGTGGGACGTTCCCTACCGAAACCAATAGGCTTGATGTGAGAAGCATATCCCCAAACCTGCCCCAAATGGGACAAAAATATTTACCACGGCATGTTGATGCCACTCCATGATAGCATGCCAAGTTTTATGAATTTCATACGAGCATTGGATTTACTAGAATTTAAAAACCAGGTATCTCAATGTTTGCGGCCGAGTGACGGTGGCAGGGTGTTTGACATTCATTCTCATTCCTTGCATGGGACCTATAAGCATGCAACCAAGGAAACATATTTGAATTTTCAACTAGTTTATATGCATAGAGCATGTGCATGTAGTTCAACTTTGAATTATGCACATGACTGCATAGAAAACTCAGTTGATGTATAAAAATGTCCGAGTGAACCCCGAAAAATCCCAGAAATTGACACAACACTCATGTTGTTCTATGTTGACACTAGGAAAAAAAAATTGAAATCGACAAGAGGCAACGGATATCATTTCGTCCAAAAAGGTGAAATGTTCCCTACAGAAACCATCACACTTGTTGTGAGAAGCTTTGGTTTGTGAGAAGCTCAAACCCAAACCTGCCCCACATGGGACAAAAATTTTACCACGGCATGTTGATGCCACTCCATGATAGGATGCCAAGTTTCATGAATTTCGGACGACTTTTGGATTTACTAGAATTACAAAAGCAAGTATGTCGACGTTTGCGGAGAGCCACGGTGCCGTGTTGTTTGAAATTCATCCCCATCTCTTGCATGGGACATAAGCATAAACCCATGGACGCATATATGATTTTACAACCCATGTTGGTGCACCGGAGCATGTGCATGTAGTTTAATTTTGAATTGTGTACCTGAAATGGCTAGAAAACCAATCGAATGTATAAAATGTCCAAACAAACCCTGAATAATTCCAATTCTTTTACGACACACATGTAGTTGCATGTTCACTGTAGATAAAAGGTCTAGCAATTCAAACACCATCCATTGCTGTTGTGACCCCGTTATGTAATTCAAATCAAGAAGAGAAATCAAGTAGATCCCACACAGTTTATTATAACCAACCGTGTGAGGTGCAGCACAAAATATCTTGGAGCACCGTCAGAGTATAGTACGCATACGCCTTACACGAGAAGGTGCGATGGCTATAGTCGACAGCCCGCTCTAAATAAGGGACCGTGTCTGATGACACTTTGTGCACCAGTTTTTCGCTGAATATCTACCTCCCCGCCCACCCCCCTTACCAAAAGTCACATTTCCCCTTTTTCCACCTTCCTTTCCAATTTGAAACCTTCTCCTTGCTTGCAG
Organism: Triticum aestivum; assembly: GCF_018294505.1. Classification (NCBI taxonomy): domain Eukaryota; kingdom Viridiplantae; phylum Streptophyta; class Magnoliopsida; order Poales; family Poaceae; genus Triticum; species Triticum aestivum. The sequence goes on along the minus strand of NC_057810.1, from coordinate 377,798,058 downwards.
AGCTGCCCCCTTGCTGGCGACCCTCCTGTACGCTGCTCGGCCTCGTCTATCCAGGCAGGTAATCCACACCCGACCCCTATATTCCTCCTCCTTCCACATCCCACATGCCCCGACCGCTGGTGCGAGCACGACACCTTCCACCCAAATCATCGACCCCTCCACCAAATAAGCGCCGCCCTAAGCCATGGTGCACGCAGTATAGCCAGGATCTCAAGGAGCATTTGGCAGCGGACAAGCAAATTGTGGTTGCACGCGCAGATGAGGTTGGGATGGCTGCCATTCGTGCCGACCCACAGATCTTGGAGGAGCACCTCGCCATCGATGCCGCCGTCGATGTCTCACGCACTGACACCGCGGCATGGTTGGTTGCTTTAAACGACAGTTTGTGGCGTTTTCCGTAGGCCACTGTCGGTGCCTTTGACGAAGACTATGAGGTGTTTTCTCAGCGTGCACGTGCTTTTCTGATCTCGAGAGCAAATAGGTTGGTGCCCGGAGCAGCTCAAGCCACTCACCACTATGACTAGGGAACCCACGATGTGGAGGCCTCGCCCTCTTCCATGTCCAAGGGGCCAATCGTCATCGATATCTCCGACAATGAGTAGCTTGTCTTATTATCTCACTATAAGGACCCATGTTCAGTTTGCTAGCTACTGCCTTTCCTTAACAAATTCTAGTGAATTGTGCTATCTACTTTTACCATGAAATCTTATGATCTTATGTATTTTTTCTATATGTCGTGCAATGTGGTGTTCAGTTAACTATTTGGTTTAATTCTGCAAATGTGATGTTCAATTCTTGAGGGTGCAATTTTCCAAGTTGTCAAGCGTGCTTGGTTTGGTTAACTATCTGATCTTCTATTAGGAGTATGTTATATTGTGCAATGTGGTGCTCAGTTAACGTTTGGTTCATTTGTTGTCGTGTTTAGTTAACTGTTTGGTTCAATTCTGCAATGCGATGTTCAATTGTTGTGTGTGCATTCTTTTATTGTATACCATGTGAGAAATAAATCGAGTTTTGTTGTACTAAATACATGATAAACAAATACAATTATTATATTTCCAAGTTGTTAAGCATGCTTGGTTTGGTTAACTGTCTGATCTTTTATTAGGAGTATATTATATTGTGCAATGTGGTGCTCAGTTAATGTTTGGTTCATTTGTTGTGGTGTTTAGTTAACTGCTTGGTTCAATTCCGCAATGCGATGTCCAATTGTTGTGGCTGCATTCTGTTATTGTATACCATGTGAGGAATAAATCGAATCTGGCTGCACTTAATACATGAGAAACATATACAAGTGCTATATTTCCTAGTTCTTAATCATGCTTGGTTTGGATAAATGGGTTCTCCATGTGGCTTGAACTAATCTGATGAATCTGCAATGTGCTTATTTTTCATCAACATATTTTCTATACCACTATATAGTGTGCCAATAGCTTCAAATATTAGTCGTTGTATATGCCCATCCAACGGTCAAGAGATGGCAATTCCAAGAATTATCATCCATTGGATATAGTTTTTAACTCATAGGATACTGCCACATGGCCTTCTAATTGAAAACTCAACTATACCATCTCATGTGTTCTAGAAGTATCTATCCACATGCTTATCCGATACTCTAATAAAAAGAGGCTAGAACAATCTGGATTGCAGAGAGGTAAGAACCAAGTTGGATCTTCTCTAGTACGATTCTAGAAAAGGAAATACATATTCAAATGTATTTTTCCATGCTTTATATATATGTATATATATATATAAATGAAGTGCAAGGCACGTACAATTTACTAGTACTGATAGCATGCGAACATTACTTAACTTGATGACTAGCTACATTATATGTGTTGTAGGGAAACAATGGGAAGCACTAAGGTTTACAAGATGGTACAAACATTATACCTTCCCTTTTTTTATTCCTTTTCCCCATTTCCAATATAGAGAATATATTTGTGCACATCCTTGTTTTCAGGCCTTTCCAAAGTAGTTCACTGATGATTACCTCTCAAACCACCTCTATGGTCAGAGGCGAGAAAAGTTTTCATACATCACCCATGGTTCAATATTGAAGTGTTCCTGAAGAGGATGAAGGATGGATGGTCAATCATCCACAGGCACTGTCCTAAAGTTGCAAAGACCTTCAACATGAATGAAGGCTCAATACTCGCCTTCCGCTTCAGCAGTTTTATAGATCAGATGCATCTGTCTATGTACCATCTATGAAGCTAATTTCGAAAGGTTATAGATGTTTCATGTGAAACTTGGTGCTGGTGCAATTGTGTAATGGGGTAGCTGAGTGCTGAAGCTATATATATATCATGTTGTACTTGGGTGTATTTAAATTATGAAATCCTGCTTCCTTAATATAGGAATGAAATATATTTTCTGCTTAATATGAATGTCAATTAGATTAATAAATGGAATATTAATAATAGCGCAATTAGCCTACAAATTGGCCAATTAGCCTACTAATTAGGTTTTCCTATTGCAAATGGTTATTGAGAAAACACTGTGGGCGATGACCTCAGGCAACACACATAGTTTCTAGGAATAAACCATGTTGGATTAATGAACAATCACACACGACATTCTCTTGAAAACGGTTTGTGTTACGCCACCTTGCGCAAATGTTTTCCTTGGAGTGACTGTGTGGGATGTATATATGAACGGAACGTTTAGCGGGGACTCACTGTGTGGGATGTACTTACGACCGGAAACAATTCCGCCTGTATAATTGTATTTTTTAGCACTACTATACATATAACCATATTTGGTCGCTCGCCGATCGCACACGACCTCATTTTGTCGAGCGTGTGTGCCAGGAGGGCATATCCCCGACGGTTTCTGGGTCGTGTGGGAAGGACCCCCCTATCACAGTCACTCACTAGGTGACGGTTCCGAACATCATCGCGGAAAGGGGTTAAAAACCGTTTGTATAGCACCGACGTGTACTAGTGGGTGATGCTTCCCATTGGGAATCGACTGTCTGAAAATAAAAAATCAGGGACTGATGCCTAAATAAAGTGATTTAAGATGAGTGTATGACCTATCTTGCGGCCCGGTGCAGTAGGCAGGTCCAGCTACCGAGTCGGTGAGGCTGGCATTGTTGCGGTGGTTCCTGGCGGTAGGAAATCAGATATGTCATGACGATCGATGGCTACGGGAAGCAGCACCGGGGCCCTGGACGCGTCCGGAGTTGGAGCCGCTCCGGTGCTGTATACAACTGCGCAGGTGAATTGGCTCTGGTACGATTCAAGCGGTCATCATCCAGGAAGCTCTGGCAGCATGGAGTAAGAGGCACACGGGCTAGTGCATGACAGCAAATGGATAGCGGGTCCGGCATTGGGGAGGTGGGCGGCAGTGAATGTTTTGCGGTGGGGCGCCATGGAGGAGGGGTTGAGGTTTCGCCACTGGGAAGAAGGTAATTTGGCACCCACACTGTATGAATGGGGAATTGGGAGGCGAACCATGTCTTACAGACGTATTTGTTTGAAATATGGGGGAAGTTATAGTTCTACCCCTGTCTTTTGGCTTCTGGGCTGGGTCTGTGTCTTGAGGGTCAGGGATAGTAGGGTAACTTTGCTTCTCCCAAATAGTGGGCACCAGCGATTTCGAGCGAGGAGGGCGTGTTTTGAAATAGTGGGCACGAGCGATTTCAGCCGAGTAGGGCGTGTTTTGAAATAGTGCACGCGAGCGATTTCAGCCGAGGAGAGTTTGTTTTTCCGCCATGGTTTATGAATTATTTGGCACCTGTCATTTTGTCCGAGGAGGGGGCACACTTGGATGAAGTTACAAACCTACCCTCGATGTACAACGGGCCAATTGATGCGTGTTCCACATAGGCCGGTAATTTCGCGTCTCCCATTTATTTGCTCTCGGAGAACGAGCATCCACCTCTAAATTACCAAGTCAATACGAATCATATTTTGAAATAATAGCTTGCTACTTATTTTTGGATGGTGAGATGATGCTTGGGACTAATGTGCTTTTACATGCTCGTTGCTAACGATTTACTATTTGACAAATAGTTGATCCACTCAAAAACGGAAATCAAACCCAAAATGAAATATCTTGGTTCAATGCAATAGCTCATTCACCTGGTCAAAATTGTGGACTAAATCCAAAATTGAACAGATCAATTGAGTAGCATGTTGTATTATAGTACTCCATGAACTTGTTTGATACGCATATCTCCTTTCATGTGTGGATTGCAAACACCATGTTCTCCAACTCCAATATTTGAATGCAAAATTATATTGAAACATGGTTTATATCAGTCTTCGATGCATAAAAGTGATGTCCCCCTCTCCAGACTCTTGTTCTCTCTCTAGCTGACAATCTTCATTTCTATCGCACGCATACAAACACAAACCTTGTCGGTCCCTCTCTCCCTCTCTCTCCCTCTCTCTCTCTCTCTATCTCTCTCTCTCTCTCTATATATATATATATATTGGTCTTTCTAGTTCGCATGCACACTCCATGTATAGGTCTGTCTAGCACAATATATGATTCTCTAGTCCAAGCTAAATATCTAGGGTGCAGTCATTGTACGCACAAAATTTCCCTAGCTCATTGTCCGTAACTCTCTCATGCACCACTCCTCCATCTCGGGGCTCTTCCCTCTCTCTCTCTCCATCTCCATAGGTCACACATACACATGCATATCTCACTTGCACTGGATAGACCAATCTAAAACTCTCTGTCTCCCTCATTCTCTCTCCATCTCACACGCGCACACACACAATCTCACGCCTATCTAAGTATGACTATTTCTCACTCCATTGTAGGCACACTCAGTCCCCCTATGTATATAACTAATTCTCAGTCTCCATCACGAACATACACATTGCCTCTTTCCCTCACTTGGTCAAGACTTCTCTTGGGGAATCTTTCTATCGCACACACATCTCGTCCCTTGATCTCCCACCCATATAGTCCCCTCACCCATATGTCCCTCTTGACTTGTGTCCCTTGTTGGCCAGACCTCTATTTGACATGTGCTATAGGGTGGTGTCTCTCCGTTGCAATCAATCACACACTAGCTATCTCCATGTATCTCCTCACCTCTCCTCTCTATCTTGGAGATGCATGCGTGATATGTTTGCATAAGACACGCACACACTCTCTCTATTTTATCGTTTGTTGTCCCTTTCTCTTTCACACACATACTCTTTTTGCACACTCACTCCTTCACACGCACTTGATCTCTATCGACTTAGGTACTCTCTTCGGTCCATAGCATATAGATTTATTGAAAAGTCAAACTTCACAAAGTTAGATCAGGTACGTGGAGAGAAACATTTCCATCTAAAATGACAAACATATATCATTAGATTCATCACAAGATGTAGTTTCATATGATGTATCTTTGGTATTGTAGATATAAATAATATTTTGTGTAAACCTGGTCAAAGTTTCCAAAGTCTGACTTCTAAAAAATTTATATGCACTGCACTACCGAACGGATGGAGTATCTCTTTCCCTCTCCCAGCTATCTGATGCACCACTCAGCCATATCGGGACTCCTCTATCTCTCTCAAACTTTGTATCTCCTTGGTTTACACATACACATATCTCTCTCGCACTACATAGACCTATCTAACACTCTCCGCCCTTGTTCTCTCTCTATGTGACACGCACCCCCCATAAGTACCATGATATCTCACTCTATCGTAGGCACACACACTCCCCCCTAAGTATGCCTATATCCCACTATCCATCAAGAACACATGTATTGTCTCCTTCCATCCCTACGTCTATCTCAATATCTCTCGGGGTATCTTCTATCATGCACACACCTTGTCAGTCGATCTCCCACCCATGTAGTCGCATCACGATCTTCAGGGGATCTCTCCATCACAAACAAACACACTCTCCTCCCCTTGCATGCATTTTCTCCATACGTCTCTCTCGACCTCTCTCCCTTGTTTTCCAGACATCTCCTGGCCACGTTCTAGGGGTCTTTCTCTATCAGCTGCAAACAACCACAAACTATCTCCTAACCTCGCTTCTGCTGTCGAAGATGCATGTGTGATATGTTTGCATAAGACACACACACACACACACACACTCTTTTTTCTCTACTTTATCGTGTGTTGTCCATGTCTCTTTCGAAACACGCACGCACACTTTTTTCACTCACTCTTTCTATCTCACACACACTCTCTCTCTCTAGTTAGGTACTCTCTCACGTCCATAACATATGGACGTTCTGAAAAGTCAAACCTCAGAAAAGTTTGACTAGGTATTTGTGGAGAAATGCAATTATATATGGAACGATCAATAGATTCATCACAACATGTACTTAGTTCATACTATCATTTATCTTTTGTATTGTAGATGTAAGTAATTTCTTTATAAATTGGGTCAAAGTTTCAGAAGTTTGACTTAAAAAATTATAGGCACTACATTATCGAATGAGGGAGTAGCTCTTTCTCTCTCTATACTCTCTCTCTCTCTCTCTCTCTCTCTTTGCATGGCTCTCTGTACTCTCACTCGATCTCTCTTTACTAAGGGATCATACAACCACTGTGTCAGCGTATAGCTCGATTATTTTTTAGTTGACCGGTCAACCAGTCCACATGCTTCCTTCTCAGCTCGTGTTCTCTATCTTGGTGTGCTGGCCCATGTGGGTCTGGGTGAAAATAAATAAACTAGAATCCCATCTGATAGGCGGTGAAGTAAACAAAGTTGAAACCACTCGCAGTAGCACCCCACACACTAGTAAATTGAGGGAACACTTCTTCCTCGTGAGGGACGCACTCGTGCACACTAAACTACTAAGTGGCATGCACAAGGAAGCACTCGCACACACCCAACACTCAATACACCAGCACAAGTGTACACTAGCATCGCCGCCGGCTGAGATGGACGGGGAGGCAGCCAACAAGCTGAGGTGGCTTGAGCCAAAACCACATGCGGCGGAGCCTGGACCTGACCAGCAGCCTCCTCGATGGCATGCTCCTCATCATCATAGCCCACCTTCCCACCAATTCTTTCGTGCGGACCACCATGCTCTCAAGGCTGCGGTGCCCCCTCTGGGGCCGCTATGGGGACCGCAACTCATAAGTCATGATCATTGAATGCCCATGTACAGTGATCCCAGGGATCAATGCTCCCCGAACACACAAAAACTGAATAACAATAGTCTTACACCCAGTACATATCGTTGTACTCTAATATGACCTTTATGGCCAAGTCTTCAGAAAATCGCAGCGGAAATCTTCAATGATAGCGTGAACCCATGCCATCTGTCTTAACCCTACAGGCATTCTAATTGGGAAGCGTCCTAGCTCGCACGTTCTTCACCAAGGTACTCTTCATTATGTCATGTTCTTTCATGCCTGGCCAATAAAATAACCAGTGGCAAGCCAATGAGTACTTTGAATGTACTCGCAAGCAACCCATGAATGGTAACATAATGGCACATACATGATAATATCACTACGTTGGCATGTTGGTTGTAAGATAGTTTTTCGCATGCAAGTATGATGAACATTTATCAAGGACATGAATGCGTGTGGAAAAAGTATCAAGAGGTTACGGACATCAACGTCAAGGAAGATTTATGAACAACTCATGCTCAAGCTCATCGTGACTTCCTCACGAATCACATCAACAATGCTACCGAAGCATGTTGTTCGTCAGAAACATATGGACATAGTCTAAGAAGCACCACCCAACTGTCCTTGACCATGGACATGGCTATTCAAATAGTTTGACGCTCTGTAGATGTTGCACACTTTACCCAGAAGATCTGGGGAAATTCCATGTCATCCATGACCCGCGGTACCTCAAGTACCCGGGGTAAGCAGATGATCACTAACTTTCCATAGCCGTGACTAACAAGGAGTCCACTTGATTGGTAGCAGCTCCCGTGCCAAACATTGTGACATAAGAATTTTTTTGTGGAGCCACGCCCCCATATTCATCACATATCACAAACACAGGGTACCAATGGTGTGTCTGATGCCCTTTAAAAACAGTCGTGGGTACCCTACCTAGCACGACCCCGTCCCGAGAGTGACCAGGCCACTCCTGTCACTAGTAATGCGGGAATCCATGCTAGCACGAACTAGGTAATCAATAATGCACTTTCCCATATAAGGGCAGAGTGGTTGGGCATGTTTGGCTGGGACGGTCAACAAGTCTTAAATCTAAGTTGTCTCTGTAAACAATACATATTCACTTGCTTCGGTGCACCACTTCTTCATCAAGTGGTGACCTAGTTCAACATTACACACGGGCATTAGGGGCACCCGATGGGGTTTTCGAAGGATTGTAACCAAGAAATGACCATGGCATAGATGCAACATCATGCGTCAATATCAAGTATTTTTCATCGCATCTCTAGCACAAGGTAGAGCTACGAACATGCAAGTACCAACGGGCATCCATCAATGCAACAATGTCATCACGCATAAGGAAAATTTATCAATGAACAAGAGAGGTGTATCATGGTCAAAGGGCTGCTTGCCTGTCTCTTCATGGTGTTCAAATATTCTGGTCCTCTCCAAATACTCCGTCTACTTTGTCATATAACATCGGAAACAATCACAATAAGCAACACAACAAGACTAAAATAAAAGTGTTCTAAAAATGCGAGTTCGACTTTTTAGGGATACCATTGCTGATATGAGGAATGACCAAAGTGGTTCCATTGGAAATGGGTCAATGGATTCTTTTGAGCATTACAATATGATGGAAACAAGGGAATAAATAGATCTGCAAGTTGTCTATAGAATGACTTTTCATAAAAATGAGTAAAAGTAGCCATTAAATCAGGCATGATTTTAGAAAACATTTAGAAATTTGTTTCAGTAGATTTGGAGTTGAAATGAATATAATATGCATTTTTGAAGTTGACATATGTGAATAAAGGGCCTATTAAATAGATTCAGTGAAAAAGGGCATAGTAAAAATGCTCATTGTCTCCTATTAAAAAGGGCATGATTTATGGAGTCACTAGAAATTTGAATCATGAAATTTGGACTCCGTTTGATTTATTTATGGATTTTACAATGTGTCTGGAAAAAGGAAAAGGAAAAGGAGTTATACCTATAATGCGTACTGGGCGCAGTATAGCACCACAGCGCACTGGGCCGGCCCAGCTGCACGGCTACGCGAGTGCAGGGGCGACGTCGAAGCCAAAAACTGTGGAAGGCATTTCCCTCGTAGGTAGGCGGTGACGGAAGAAGCCGTCTCCACTTAAACGCTGGGCCCGGCTCTGGGACGCTTACAGGCGAGGCGGTCTTCCTCTACCTCCCGCTTGAGGCAGAGTAGGGGAGGCAGAGTGCACGCCGGTGATCGTCCGGCGATAGCCGGCGACTCCGGCCATCTCCCACTGCGCTCCGCCTATGGGCGAGCCTAGTGTGGAGCGGCGCGTCCACTAGTGAAGGTCACGACCGCCAGAGGGGGCCGAGGTGACCGCAGCTTTGACAACGGCAGAGGAGGTCGTCGGCTTCCATGGCTATCAATGTTCATGCATCCTAATGATGGTTTTAGGAGGTGGGAAGGTTCGCTGGACCACATGGAGTCTTTTGGTGGAGGAATGGGAGGGAGGTGAGCTTGATGTTGCTTGAATTAGAGCGAGTCGAAGCAGCAGCCGTGTGGTGGTAGGAGGGGAAGGTAAGCATGTGAGAAGGAGCAAGCTGCTCGAGGAAGTCGCTAGGGGGAGAGGGACCTGTGGTGGCTGTATAAGGCGGGGCCATGGCGCATCATGGGCGGCATCCACGGCTGCAGCCAGTGTAGTGGCACGGGCCTAACTGGCACCCAGTGCCTTGTCCAGGCGTTTGTAGGCGTGGCCTAGGCCAATTTAAAGGTAGAGGGAGTGCGGGGAATTACCAGAGGCTTCACATGTGTGAGCATGCCCATTGAAGCTCTCGGGTGGTCGAGGCGCGTGTGGAGGAGGTAGTAGGAGGAAGAAAGAAAAGGGGGACAGGAGAATGGCGTGTTGCAGATATCAAGGAGCATCGACTGGTGCGCGGTGGGAGGATCAAGGTGGTCGGAAGCCTCGGACAGGATGCAGCTACAGTGTGGGAGCACACTGTAGCATGCTCCAGAGTGCCCATTTGGCATGCCACGGCATGCCCACGCGCTCTGGGCGTATCCCGCCTTGTCTACTAGCTGCTGGTGCATATGGAGATGCCCTGGGTAGCTTAGGTACTAAGGGAGAGGTAGCAAAGAAAAATAGAGGGAGGAAAGAGATGCTGCCATGGCTGTCCAGAGAGGAATCTTGGAGTTTTAACCATAAATAATTGAGCAATGGCCAGGGGAAAGTTACTAGAGGTAGGAGGTGATTAGGGTGAGCTCTAGTAAAAATTTGAACTAAAGGTGAATTCATTTGTGGCTCCAAACAATGACCACAAAAATGTGGCAGAAGGTGTTTGATAGAGTTTTTGGCAAGCAAAGGGATTCCACTTGACATGACAATTAATAGGATCAAATGGCATATATAAATGATGTTGATCACCAGAATAGAGCCCATTTGAAAAAAGTTGCCAATGTAACTTTGGCAAACCCTAGAAATCAACAGAAATGGTTTTTCTAAGATTTGGTCAAGCAAATCTATTCTCCTTGATGCACCATTTGGTGTAGTGTCATCATTCGGGGATTAGATCACGTCCAAAAAAATTGAGATCAAAAGGAGAAATTTGGCAATGTAAAGTTGCTCAAACTTGGATGTGATCAAAGAGGGTTTTGGGGTACTATTGTGAACCAAAACTATTTTGATTGGAATAAAACTTTGCAAGATCATCACATTATGAGTATGTGACTTGCACATATTTCTTGGATTTATTTGACAATATTTCTTATAGAAATATTTCAAATAATTGAATTATGCAGAAATGGCTTTAGAGGGTTTTGTCTAATATTTTTAACATGACCATGTGTTGAAACTCATATATATGGACAATATATCCCACTAAGTCTCCCTAAATTTATCAAATATTTTTGAAACATAAAAAAATTAACCTATTAAAGACTATTTCTGGCCTAAAGAAAATCCTTTCAATGAAATAGTAAAATAACCTTGAAAATAATATTTTTATGGTTTTGGGGAGTCCTATATCTAATTGGAGTCAAATATAATTTTTGAAAGATTTTTCACACCCTTTAGTAAGTACTTGTAGTTCAAGTCTCAATCCAGGCGGTTTAGGAAAACCTAATTTAGAAAATCCTTCTTGTCCAAATATTTTTGTAAGAAAATACTATTCTATCCTCTACACCGTCGACAAAGTTATGTTTGTAAGAAAATATTTTCATGATCATTGGGCAAAGTTTTGGATTAAGGACAAATTGTATAAGAGTTTGTGGATTTATTTGATTTTTAGAGCACTTGCAAACAACACACAAAAATCAAATCAAGCAAAGTCCAAAACACTCAAAAGTTTTTTTTGTAAAACCACATTTACCATGATTTATTAGCTAAAGAGTTGTGGCATGAAAATCAAGGTGTGACAGCCGCCTCCCCTTCAACCTCACCGTTGATAGCTGCCTTCGCGACGGGGATTGCAAACGCATGGACGCAGTCTCCAATATCCTAGCATCGCAACCTAGGCCAGCTAGACGCATTGACATCAGCATGTTCGGTACCAACTACAAGGTCCAAGCCAACTTCGATGAGTGGTTCTTATACTGTCTTGGTAATCTCACATCAGATGCCAGGGGGTGGCTTATCATGGATGGGGCCAGAAGAATGTCATCGGGTCCTGGAGGCGGGAGTGAGCACGAGCTCGAGCGGACACGAGACGTACCCAGGTTTAGAGCTCTCCGGAGTGATGAAACCCCTACACCTTCTGTGCGGGGTCTCCGCATGATGACTATAATCACAAAGAGTACAAGGGCGCTCCTAGAGCTGTATTGCTAGAGCATGAAGAAGGGCAAGGCTAGCTCTCTTCTCTCCTTAGGTGTGGTGTGTGTGGGATGAGGTTGGCACCCTTTGCATTGGTGAAGCCTAGGGGTTTTATACGCCAACCCCCTAAGGGTACTATGGTAATATGGCCGGGTGGTAGGAACCGGCTGTCAGTGTCTGTTGTGGTTGGGTTCTCCGTCGGGTCCTGGGGCCTGCCTCTGGAGGACCCCGTCGGCTGTCGAGATTCTGGCCGACAGGTCGGGCCCGCCGCCTACAGGCCCTGTCGATGGCTCTTCATTGTAGCGTCGCCCGTGTCGGGCGCTACATGGCTACTGTGCTACGTCGGGCGGATCGGCGGCCGCCTGGCGGTGCTTACTGTAGCCATGCATGCCAGGATTTGGGGGGAGTGTGGGTCACTGTTGCCATGCTTTAGCATGTCTCTTGGTCTGGGTTAGACTCCGAGGGAGGGGGAGGGCCGCCTGCTAGAGGCTGGCCCGTGCCCACGCTGTCTTCTGGGAGCGCGCCATTTTCTAGAGGATGGCTACGTGGCACCTGCCAGCTCTGGAAGCCGGCCGCGAGACCAGTCGGCCTGAGGGGCTCGGCTTGCCTCGATGTCTTGAAATATCTTTAAGTGGGTGTGAAGCTACTCGGGGTCTATCCCCCTGACAGTAGACCCTGAAGCTGGTGAGGATCTACGGCTGGCCGCCGGAGTACCTCAACAGTTTCCTCTCGAGGGGATCCTTCGCCTTCACTCTTCCCGGATGGGAGAAGCCGTGTGCCAAGAGTCGGCTGTGGTTGCGACTGCCAGGTGGAATTTGAATCAGTGCGGCGGGAGCTGGGGAGGCGCCGCCCGCCACTCGAGTGCCACGCAGCGCCAGTAGGCCAGGCCGACCTGCCAGCCCACGCGCGTGACAGCACTTTGGCGCTGGCGAGGGCCCACCACTACAAGGCCTCGACACACACGCGGATCCGCTGCGGCCAAGGGGGATGGTTGCCCTTCTATGTCGCTTTAACGCGCCCTTAACACGCGGAATACGCGTGTGTGACGCCCCGAGACCAACGCTCCAGAAGACTTCCAGCTATTCCAACTTTTGTCGTGTGATGTATTTGTTTGTTGCATTCTTCTTAGCATCATTTGCATTGCATCATGTCATCATGCCAGCATGTCATTTAATTTGAAAAACTCATCTAAATAAAATCGTACGGATCATTGGTCCATTTAAATCGAGGGATATTCACAATGGTGATTTCTCTTTATAACATATCCTCCCAATGTTAGGGAGCTATTATCAAATAGTCCATTTTTGGATCCAACCAAAACACCCTTGCAAATAATTTTGTCCCTTTTCTGCTTCAAGTTTGGTCTCCAAACTTTGCCCTAAATTCTTTCATCACTTCCTCGAGCTCCACCAAAATTCCCAACATTTTTGAACCTTACTTTTAGCAAGTCCTAGTTCAAACCCATTTGAATTATATTCATATGAGTTTGAATTTAACTTGCAATCATGCCCACTTCTATTTTCCTGGGATCAAACTCATTGTTGTGAGTCCAGGGAAAGTAACCTCTTGCCGAAATCTTTCCCCTAACCCTTTCTTTTCTCTCCTTTCTTTCATTGCGATTTTCTGTTTTTTGAAAAGATTTTGAGAGAATTAAGAGGGAGAGAGAGATCCAGTGCAGACCAACTCCTCATGGCCTTTTCCCCTCTTCGCCGAGATTGGCACAAGGCCCAACCGCTCCACCTATACCTAAATCCTAGCCCCTCGCTCAGCCCGATCCCATTCTCTTGATCACCTCCCTCCAGCGCAGCCACAGGGGAGGAGCCCCTCGTACCGGTGCCCGATCCCCATCGCCTCCTCCTGCCCCTTGCTGCACCCCGCCCGAGCCGTCCCCGATCGCCTCCTCTTGCTGCTTCGTACCTCCGCCATCGCGATCCATCCCTCTGTTCCACCTTGTCCCCGCTCCTTCCTCTCCTCCGTGTCCGCCCCCGCTCAAGCATCTTCGCCGGAGCATGCCCGCTGAGCTCCGTCGCGCCCCCTCATTGGCCCTCCTCCCCACCGTTGCCTCGCCAGGACGCAGCGCCTGGCCGCCCGCGCCGCCACTGGAGGCCAACTCCGGCGCCCCTGCCTCGCGTCGCCCTCTGCTTCCGTCTACGCCGCGACCACGACCCCATCTCTTGCACGGTACCTGCATCGCTGCTGCTCTGCTCCACGCACCCATCCTGGAGCTCGTCCGCCTCCCCAAGCCGCCATCCTTCATGCCTCCACGCGGTTCCCCTCGCGGTAACTCTCCAAGGAGGAGCTCCGCCTCCCCTGCTACACGCCAAGGCTGACGCTGGCCACTTCATCCTTCGTCGCCCTACTGCCGCTGCAGTCCAGCCGCGCCTCTGCTTCGCGTCGATTACCTTCTGTCGTCCCCATCGACCCGAGCGCGTCCCACACGTGGCCTCGGCCTCGAGCTGTCGTCACTTTACCTACTCACACATGAGCAATTTTGGATCGCCAAGTCCCCTTTGGATTCATCCAGATCCTCATGTTCGACTACACCCGGTGATGCGTCAAGTACCTCTAGCGAAGACCTGAACGTCTACGACCTGTGTACTACTACGATTGCCGTGTACATCTACGGACGCAAAGACCAAGGCCGCCAAGTACACCTCGTATCAGCAAGTTCGACTACCATCGGTGTAAACTGCTTCCTGAACGTGAACGCTACTTCCTCTACCGACGCCGTGTACAACTACTTCCACTACATCACGAGAACATCTACTTCCCTCGACGATATCGATCCGCTCCGAAATGCACGCTTCAAAAGTATAACAACGACTCGTCCGCCGAATGCATGTGTTGTACGAGATGCTCGTGTTTGCACCGTGTCTGAGAGGTCTTTGCATGTTCCTCCATGTTTGCCATGCCGCCGTCTCATGGGAACCCGTAATCCGGGATCACCCCACCATCCTTGCATGACACGCTCATACCCACTTCCTTTTGCACCGGTATCTCCATGAGCTACCGGAACCGATATGTTGTCGTGGCATCATTTTCGGGTTCGTTGCCGTGGCACCCGTTTTGTTCCGCCATGGTGACCAAATGCTTCATAACATGCTTATGTCAACGTTTTCATAAAATTGCATAAGATTTGCATATGTCATCCGCATCATGATAACAACATTTAAAATGTTTAAAATTGTGGTTGCATTAAATTGCTAAATAACATGAGGATTTTCTGGAATTGTTGTTTGTTATTTCCAGCCTCATTTAAATTGCCTAGATAGTTAGTTTAATTATGCTTCACCCCTTGCCATGTTTAACAACAGTTAATATTGATTAGTAGCTTAAACGAGAGCGAACTAAATGATTGAATGTGTTGTTTCATCAATATGAAACGAGTTGCATATTGAGCTCCACTTAACTTGTAGTATTGCTTGTGTACTTTGCCATGCCATGTGTTTTTAAACCGAACATGCATCATACTTGATTGTGCATCATGCCATGTTTATGCTTATGTGTTTACCATGTTGCTTGCTTCTTTTCGGTTTGCTTCTCTCGTTAGCTTCAGTTTTGTTCCGGAGTTGTGAGGATTCGTTAGACTATGTCCGTTTGTCTTCTTCATGGACTCGTTCTTCTTCCTAGCGGGATTTCAGGCAAGATGACCGTTTCTCTGGATCTCACTACTATCATTGCTATGCTAGTTGCTTCGTTCTATCGCTATGCTGCACTACCTATCACTTGCTCTTCAAGCCTCCCAAATTGCCATGTCAGCCTCTAGCCTTTTTCAGCCTTCCTAGCAAACCGTTGCTCGTCTATGTTACCGCTTTGCTCAGCCCATCTTATAGCGTTGTTAGTTGCAGGTGAAGTTGAAGATTGCTCCATGATGGACAGGATTATGTTGGTATATTACAATATCTCTTATTTAATTAATACACCTGTATACTTGGTAATGGGTGGAAGGCTCGGCCTTATGCCTGGTGTTTTGTTCCACTCTTCCCGCCCTAGTTTTCGTCATACTGGTGTTATGTTCCTTGATTTTGCATTCCTTACGCGGTTGGGTGATTTATGGGACCCTCTTGACAGTTCGCCTTGAATAAAACTCCTCCAGCAAGGCCCAACCTTGGTTTTACCATTTGCCTACCTAAGCCTTTTTCCCTTGGGTTTCCGGAGCCTGAGGGTCATCTTTATTTTAACCCCCCCGGGCCAGTGCTCCTCTGAGTGTTGGTCCGAACTAGAGCCACTTGCACCGCCACCTTGGGGAAACTTGAGTTCTGGTTTTAGTTGTACGTAGTGTTCATCTGGTGTGCCCTGAGAACGAGATATGTGCAGCTCCTATCGAGATTTGTCGGCACATCTGGGTGGTCTTGCTGGTCTTGTTTTACCATTGTCGAAATGTCTTGTAAACCGGGATTCCGAGACTGATCGAGTCTTCCTGGGAGAAGGAATATCCTTAGTTGACCGTGAGAGCTTGTGATGGGCTAAGTTGGGACACCCCTGCAGGGTATAAACTTTCGAGAGTCGTGCCAGCGGTTATGTGGCAGATGGGAATTTGTTAATATCCGGTTGTAGAGAACTTGACGCTTGACTTCATTAAAACACATCAACCGCGTGTGTAGCCGTGATGGTCTCTTTTCGGTGGAGTTCGGGAAGTGAACACGGTTTGTGTTATGTTTGAACGTAAGTAGTTTCAGGATCACTTCTTGATCATTGCTAGCTTCACAACCGTTCCGTTGCGTCTCTTCTCGCTCTTGTTTGCGTATGTTAGCCACCATATATGCTTAGTCGCTGCTGCAACCTCAACACTTATCCTTTCCATACCCATTAAGCTTTGTTAGTCTTGATACCCATGGTAATGGGATTTCTGAGTCCTCGTGGCTCACAGATTACTACAACAGTTATAGGTGCCGTTGATACCAGTGCAGGTGATGCAACAGAGCTCAGTTGGGAGCTCAACGAAGATCTTGGTCGTTGCTATGGTTTGTTTCATGTTGATTATTAGTGGAGCCCAGTTGGGACGATCGGGGATCTAGCAGTTGGGTTATCTTCTTTTCTTTTGGCTTCGTCTGTAGTCGGACTATGTGTGTACTCTGAATGATGTATGAATTATATGTTCATTGTGTGAAGTGGCAATTGTAAGCAAACTCTTTATCCCATTCTTGTTCATCACATGGGATTGTGTGAAGATGAAACTTCTTGCGACAAACCCACCATGCGGTTATGCCTCTAAGTCGTGCTTCAACACGTGGGAGATATAGCCGCATCGTGGGTGTTACAGCATGGGCGTGCAGGGGGTGGGCCGTAGTTAATCCCATGCCCCCACGTCTCCTCGGCTTCGCCGCTCCACCTATAAATAGGAGGGGAGGAGGGGCGGCAGAACGCATGCGCGCCTCGTCCACTCCTTCTGCCTCTCCTTCGTTGGCGTTGCTGCTGCTCCACCGGGACCGCTGCACCACCTCTGTTGCCATGCACCACTTCAGCGCCGCCTGATGCCGTCTTCTCCAAGCCACTCCAAGCCGCCACCGAGCCATGGCGAAAAGTGCCTGGGATGGCTCAAACGTGCATGGGGAGCAAATCAAGTTCCTCCGCGCGACACGGAGGCTTCCCCATGCCGGAGTCATGGACGCGCGTCTTCCCGCCGAGCAGGAGATCTCGCTGGACCTGCAGCCCGGCGAGTTCATCGTCTTCCGCACGCACTTACTCAATGGGTTCGGGCTACCGGCGAGCAAGTTCTTCCGATATATTTCTTGACTTATAGCGCCTGCAGCCGCACCACTCGCCCCCAACACGGTGGTGCTGATGGACGCCTTCGTGCATCTTGTGAGGGCTACCTCAGCGTCTTGCCCCTGCTGCAGTTGTGGGGTAGATTCTTCTACCTCAATCTGGGCACGTCGGCGAAGGAGGAGCCGGCCAATTGCGGGGCCTGCATCAATGTGAGGTGCTCAGTAGGCAGGACCCGCTTCCCGACCATCGCCTTGCTAGAGTCGGCCAAGCTCAGGTAGAAGTCCTAATTCTACATCCGAAATATCCTCCCGGCCAAAGATTACATCAACCTGCCAGTCTTCGAGATCGGGCTGCCTGCCGGGTCGGGGGACAACTGGAGCCAGCAGCCGCCTAAACGCCCGCTGGCTCATATCGTCAACGTCCTCGCCCGACTCCATGAGATGATGGAGTGGGAGGGGCTCAAGGGGTCCGACTTGTTGGCCACCTTCGTCCAACACCGGGTTTCAACCCTCCAACTCCGACCGCATCTGATTAGTGAGATGAGCGACCGTTGGGATCCGAGCCAGGTGTCCACCAAGGAGATGACGACTATGGAGTTAGCCCAACATGTGAACTACTTCTCCAACTGCAAGCTTAGCGTGGAGGAGTGCACATCGGCAAGGAGCCATACAGCCGTGCCAACCCGCTCCCGGTGGTAAGTACCCGGTCCGGCTTCTTTGCTTGTGTTGCTCTTTTTTCTCTGACCTGACCAGCGGGCCTCGTGGCAGCGCTTCCCGGGCCAACGCACGCCGACCCTGGGCCGGTAGTGGATGCTGAACCGCGAAGATAGCAACATAGGCGACCCCGTGTTGGGGGCGGCCGCCTTGGACGAAGGTAGCGAGGACGATGCCACTTGAGGAGGTGGCGCAGGAGGAGGCGGCTCTTCGGGAGGTAGAGGAGGAGGAGTCGGCGACGTACGGTCTTGGCCGGACGACGACGAAGATGACGAGGTGCGGCACCGGCCTGGTGGAGCCACGGGGACAAGAGCCGGCTCTTGTACACCGTGGCCAGCTGCTGCACCCACCGCGCACAAGTGCCGCCTCGCGGGGAGGTTTGGCAGCCACCCAGCAAAGAGGGCCAAGCAAGCAGACGTGACTAGGCGGTAGGAGGATACGAAGGTGGCCGCTGCCTGGAAGGGTCCCAAGCCAATGCCGTACGTTTCTGGGCAAGCGCACTTGTTGCACTGGCTTCACATTTCTCTGCTATCTTGGGGGGTTTCTCATTTTCGCTTTTTTGCTGAGCAAGACGGCCTGCGTCACCACACGGTCTCCATCCGCCTTGCTGATTGATCCAGCAGGCGGCTCTGAGGAGGCACGACACATGGATCCGGCAACGGCGAGGAACACGCGGGAGGCGCACGAGGAGCGGGAGGCCGTGGAGAAGGCGCAGAATGACACCCAGACGGAAGAAGTAGCGCAGGCGGAGGCCCGAGCCGCGGTGAGGGTGAAGGCGGAGGAAGCGACCAAGGCGCAGGCTGATGCCAACGCCAGGGCCATGGTGGATCCGGCAGGTGGTGGGGTCCTGGAGACCACCAACCTTGAATAGCCGGAGGTGCAGATGGGGGAGAGCCGGACACGGCCTGGAGCAGCTGGAGCCGTTTATCAGTCAGTGCTGGAGCCGGTGGTCATCAACACTGCCATCCCGGAGGCGGAGGAGTTCTAGCAAACACTGGATGCTGGAGGGTGAGGAGGTGGCAGGCCTGCCCAGCCAGAGGCATCGCAGGCCTGCATCGGGCAGGTGGCGAATCAAGTCTTGGTGGTGTGCGCTTCCACGCGCTAGCGTTCGACGTGGGCGAGTTCAGAACCGACGCTAGTGGAGCCCGCGGCCTCAAGCTTGCAGGGGGGCAACGCCGGGGCCATGAGCGCTACTCCTCCGGGTTGGGGGGCGGGAGCTAGCCCTGCCGCTCTGAACCTCGCGGTGTGGGATGTGGAGGACAAGTTCCTCGCCCACAATGCCACTCTTCTGAAGGTGAGGGAGGAGCTGTTGCCGATGCGGGCGCCCGTCCGGGTATGTTCAACTCGCTTTTTCTTTTTTCTCTTCTGATCTTCCGTGGGGGCGCGCAAGCGCACCCACTGGTTGTAGCCCTCGAGTTCCAAGCCGGCTGCTGAGCAGGCGGGTTCGAACTCATAGGCATTCTTCTGTTTGCTGAAATGCTGCTTTTGTTGCAGGACTACCGCAACATGAGGGCGGCCGCCTACAACACACAAAACCGGACGCTCACCACCCAGACTACTGAGCAGACTCAGAGCCGAGGTACTTAAGCCAGCTTCCAGTGGGGGCATGCAAGCGCACCCACTAGGTGTAGCCCCCAAGATTCAGGCCGACTACTGAGCAGTCGGGCCGGATCTTCTCCGGCAGCTTCTTATTTTTGTTGAAGTAGATGGTGACACCTCTTGTTTGATTACTTGCAGCGGCTGATGCCAAGCTTAGGGAACGCGTAGCCGAGCTTGAGGGCCACCTCCGGGTTGCGGAGCAAGAGCGCGACCAGGCGGTCATGGCGCACGACCGGCTGGAGAAGGAGCTGGCGGACTAGGCCAAGCGGCATGTAGTGCAGGTCCGGGTGCTGAAGGCAGAGGAGGAGTGTCGCACGGCGGAGTTCGAGGCCCAACACTCGGACTGGGCCGAAAAGGAGAAGATCCTCCAAGACGGCTACTCCATGATCGAGGATATGCTCTATGGTACGTCTATTTTTTCCTTTGCCGACTATTAGCTGCCGGCTATCGTTGGAAGCCGGCCTCTAATGCGTTTGTCTTCCTTTGAAAAGAGTTCCTCCCGGGCCACTTCGTCGCCGTCTGCATGGCTATCGAGGCCCAGTGCGAAGAGCAACAGAGAATGGGCAAAGAGATCACGCAGGACCGGCCCAGGACCTTTGGTGGACAACTCATGGCCATCCAGATGCGTCTTGAGCCAATGCGCCGCATGCTCCGCTGGCTTCAACATGCTGGGTTGTAGGTCTTGGAGGGGTTGTGGCTGGGTGCATAGATCCCACGGACTCCCAACCGGACAGCCGACTGGCTGGATGCGGCGGCTGACCGGTTCGAGGCCTAGAAGGGCTCCACGGCGCGGTCTGGTGCCATGAACGCGCTGGAGTTCGTCAAGGGATGGTATCCCGGCGTGCATCTGGTGCAGCTGCCCACCTTCCGCCAAGAGACGATACCGGAGTTGGCGGCAGAGCGTGAAGACATTGCCATCAGGGCGTCAGCTCTTGCAGAGTACATTGACATTGGCGTCTTCGTCCCAGAGCGGGGGGAGAATGGCACCGCAGTGCTCACGTCCTGGTTCGGGCTGAACCTGTTGGATGGGAGGACTCGGCGGAGGAGATCACCTCAAGCGACGAAGGCGACGAGTATGATGAGGACGAGGAGGCCAGCTACATTGCACCATACGGCGGAGCGACCAACTGGACTCGGCCCAACCCGGCCCTGGCTGGTGACGAGCCGGAGACCACGTCAGCCGCCGCCGACAACCAGGCCGAGACCCAGCAGCCGGAAGCCCCACCAGCCAGAGCTACACCCATCCCGACCTGACCAGGCACCCCGAAGAGCCATCTGCCTAAACAACCTTTATCGTTTTAAGTTTTTCTGTCTCATGCTCAGAAACACTGTTAGTTATGCGTAGTTCCATCCACTGGGGGTGTATTTTGAACTTGATGAATGCTGGCCTTGGACCCTTTGCACTATATATAAGTTTAAATCCCCACATGCTTGTATGTGTTGTCGGGTTCTGGCTTGATTGTCCTTTTACTCTCTTTGCTTTTCCCTTTGCCGCCTCCCTGCCAGCCGGACAGCCGCGCTGCGGTCTGTGGCCGGGTCAGGGACATGGCCGTATAGGACAAGCAAGTTACTTCAGCTGCTTAGAGCATAGCTAGTCGAGCAAGAAGCCGCCCTGCTGGGTGCTGGGCAGCCGGACGACGGAGGCGAAAGGCCGGCTTCGCAAAAGTCAACAGTTTTCCTTAGTCATTTTTCGTGTGGATAGCATTTCCAGCCTGTAGCTCTTGCCAGCCGGATAGTCGCACTACGAGCTATGGCCTGGTCAAGAGAGGGCTTTGGCGTTGGCACACTACTAGCCGGATTTGGGCGGTGCCAACTTAGGCCAAGACGACGAGCGCCCGGGCCGGCTAGCGAGACCGGGACGGGGCAAGAATATGAAAAACTCAATTCATAGCATAAGCTCATCTTATAGATAAAAAGGTAGCCCCCGAGTGCATCTCGGGGTACCAGAGGTCTTTACTTAATACAAAAGGTAGAATGGTACATACACTCACATTAACTGTAAAACCGATGGAGGAGGTTTGCCTTTCGTGGCCGCTCCGTCTCTTCGCTGGTTGTGCTTCACTTGCATGCCCTGGGCTTTTGTGCGTCGATGCGGTAGTACGATTCATTGCCCAGGGCCTTGCTGATGATGAAGGGGCCTTCCCAAGGAGCGGCGAGCTTGTGCTGGCCGGCTGATCGCTGGATCAGGCGGAGCACAAGGTTGCTTTCGTGGAAAACACGCGGCTTGACCTTCTTGTTGTGGTAGCGGCGTAGGCTCTGCTGGTAGATGGCGGACCGGCTAAGTTCTAGCAATCAGGCCTCTTATAGCAGATCGGCACCGTCTTCTTGTGCTTCCTTCACTTTGACCTCCGTGTACATGGTGACACGAGGTGATTCGAACTCAATATCCATTGGGATGATAGCCTAAGTCCCGTACACAAGGAAGAAAGGTGTGAAGCCGATTGATCTGTTTGGCATGGTCCGCACACTCCAAAGAACAACCGGTAGTTCTTTGATCAAGCAGCCGGCCGAGCGCTCCACCGGCTCGACCAGCCGGGGCTTGATTTCAGGCAAGATGAGGCGTTTGCTCGCTTGATACGTCCCTTTTGCATCATGCTTCCTTACTATTATTTACAATGTTTTATCCATAATAATGCTTGTTGGAGTAATTCTAATGCCTTTTCTTTCATAATTTGGAAGGTACACACCAAGAAGGAGAATTCTGGCAGCTGGATATCTAGACCTGAAAAAGCTATGTCAGGTTACCTATTCTGCACAACTCCAAAAAAGCTGAGCCTTCATGGAGAATTTTTATGGAATATTTAAGGAATATAGGAGCAAATAACTACCAGAGGGGGACCACCAGGTGGTCACAACCCACCTGTGCGCGCCAGGGAGCCCAGGCGCGCCCTGGTGGGTTGTGCCCTCCTCGGCCCACCTCCGGTGCCCATCTTCTGGTATATAAGTCATTTTGACCTAGAAAAAAAATAATAGGAGGACATTCGGGATGAAGCGCCGCCGTCTCGAGGCGGAACTTGTGCAGGAGCACTTTTGCCCTCCGGCGGAGCGATTCTGTCGGGGGAACTTCCCTCCTAGAGGGGGAAATCATCGGCATCATCATCACAAACAACACTCCCATCTTGGGGAGGGCCATATTCATCAACATCCTCACAGCACCAACTCCTCTAAAACCCTAGTTCATCTTTTGCGTTCAATCTTTGTATCAAAAGTATAGATTGTTGCCCGTGGGTAACAAGTAGTGTTGATTACATCTTGTAGTTGACTACTGTATGGTTTATTTGGTGGAAGATTCTATGTTCAGATCCATTATGCTATTCAATACCCTATGATCTTGAGCATGTTTATCGTTTGTGAGTAGTTACTTCCGTTCTTGAGGTCATGTTGCAAGTAATCATGTGAACTTGATATGTGTTCGATATTTCGATGGTATGGATGTTGCCATTCTCTTAGTGGTGCCATGTGAACGTCGACTACATGACACTTCACCATATTCGGCCCTAAGGGAATGCATTGTGGAGTAGTAAATAGATGGTGGGTTGGGAGACTGACTGAAACTTAAAACCCAATTTGTGCACTATTCCGTAAGGGGCCGATTGGATCATAGAGTTTAATGCTATGGTTAGGATTTATTCTTAATACTTTTCTCGTATTCGCGTATGCTTGCGGTAGGGTTAATCATAAGTAGGAGGGTTTCTTCATGTAAGAACAACACCTACGCACCGGTCCACCCACATATCAAATTATCAAGGTAGCGAACTCAAATCAAACCAACATGATGAAAGTAACTAGATAAAATTCCCGTGTACCCTCAAGAACACTTTGCTTACCATAAGAAACCATTTTGGCCTATTCTTTGCATCAAAAGGATTGGGCTACCTTGCTGCACTTTTGTTACTACTATTTCTACTCGCTCGTTACAAATTATCTTGCTACCAAACTACTCCGCTACTTACAATTTTAGCACCTGCACACATTACCTTGCTGAAAACCACTTGTCATTTCCTTCTGCTCCTCGTTGGGTTTGAAAATCGTACTTATCGAAAAGAGCTACAATTGACCCCATATACTTGTGGGTCATCATGGCTATTTTCTGGTGCCATTGCCATGGAGTGAAGTGCCTTTGGTAAGTGGAATTCGGTAAGGAAACATTTATATAGTGTGTTGAAATTTATTGTCACTTGTTACTATGGAAAACAATCCTTTGAGGGGTTTCTTCGCGGTATCTTCACCTCAGACAGAACCACAATTATTTACCCCTCAACTTACTACACCTACTGAAAATATTGAATATGAAATTCCTTCGGGTATGATAGAACAACTGCTAGCTAATCCTTATGCAGGAGATGGAACTGAACATCCTGATATGCACTTGATACATGTGGAACAAATTGTTGATTGTTTAAGCTTGCAGGTTTACCTAGGGATGAAGTGATGAAAAAGTTCTTCCCTTTATCTTTGATGGGAAAAGCATTGGCATGGTATAGGCTATGCGATGATATTGGATCTTGGAATTGGAATCATTTGAAGTTGGAATTCCATCAAAAAATCTATCCTATGCATCTAGTTCATCGTGATCGGAATTATCTATATAATTTTTGGCCTCGTGAAGGAGAAAGTATAGCTCTAGCTTGGGGGAGGCTTAAGTAAATGTTATATTCATGCCCCAACCATGAGCTCTCAAGAGAAATTATTATTCAGAATTTTTGTGCTCGGCTTTCTCGTAATGATCAAACCATGCTGGATATTTCTTGTACTGGTTCTTTTATGAAGAAAACAATTGAATTTCGATGGGATCTTTTGGAAAGAATTAAACGCCACTCTGAAGATTGGGAACTTGACAAAGATTGGGAACTTGTGTTAACTCTTTTATGGATATCGATGCTTTTCAAAAGTTTAGCACTAAATACGGACTTGACTCTAAAATAGTAGCCTCCTTTTGTGAATCATTTGCTACTCTTGTTGAACTTCCTAAAGAGAAGTCGGTTATATATCACCCACCTATTAAAGATGAAATTTAAGAACTAGTACCAGTGAAGGAAGAAACTATACTTTATAATGTTGATCCAATTGCTCCTTCTGCTTATATTGAGAAACCACCTTTCCCTGTTAGGATAAAAGAACATGATAAAGTTTCAACTGTCGTTAACAAAATCTATGTTAGAACACTTAAACATGATGAACAAATTAAAGTAGAACCTAGCATTTCTATGGTTAAAGATCTCTTGGAACAATATATGGATGGGCATGTTATTTACTTCCGTGAAGAAGCTGCTAGGATTATCAAACCTGAAGGGAAAGATAAAAATAGACCAGTTGTTGGTTTACGTGTTGTTTCAGTTAAAATAGGAGATCACTGTTATCATGGTTTATCTGACATGGGTGCTTGTGTGAGTGCCATTCCCCACTCTTTATATGAAGAAATTAGAGATGACATAGCACCTGTTGAATTACAAGACGTAGATGTTACTATTAAACTTGCTAATAGGGATACTATATCACCCATTGGGATTCTTAGAGATGTTGAAGTCTTTTGTGGGAAGATAAAATACCCTACTGATTTTCTTGTTCTTACCACCCCACAAGATAAAATTTGTCCCATTACATTTGGTAGACTATTCTTGAACACCGTTAATGCTAAAATAGATTGTAAGAAACAAACTGTCGGTGTCAGCTTTGCTGAAGAATCTCATGAGTTCAATTTTTCCAAGTATAGTAGAAACCATCATGAAAAAGAATTGCCTAGTAAGGATGAATTAATTGGTCTTTCTTCTATTGTTGTGCCACCTACTGATCCTTTAGAACAATACTTGCTAGATCATGAGAATGATTTACATATGCATGAAAGAAATGAAAGAGATAAGATCTTCTTTGAACAACATCCTCTGCTTAAACACAATTTGTCTATTGAAACTCTTGGAGGTCCTCCTGCACCTAAAGGTAACCCCGTGTTCCAATTAAAACCTTTGCTAGCCATTTTGAAATATGCTTATATTGCTGAAAAGAATATATATATCCTGTTATTATTAGTGCTAACCTTTCAGAACATGAACAAGAAAGATTATTAAAAGTTCTAAAGAAGCACCGAGCTGCTATTGGGTATACTCTTGATGATTTAAAGGGCATTAGTCTCACTCCATCTCAGCATAAAATTAATATGGAACCTGATGCTAAACCAGTTGTTGATCATCAACGTCGGTTAAATCCGAAGATGAAAGAAGTGGTAAGAACCAAAATATTAGAACTCTTGGAAGCAGGTATAATCTATCCTATAGCTGATAGAAAACGGGTAAGTCCTGTTCATTGTGTCCCTAAGAAGGGAGGTATTACTGTTGTTCCTAGTGATAAGAAAGAGCTCACTTCACGAAGAATCATCACAGGCTATAGAATTGTTATTGATTATAGAAAATTAAATAAAGCTACTAGAAAAGATCATTACCCTCTGCCTTTTATTGACCAAATGTTAGAAAGACTATCTAAGAAAACACATGTTTGCTTCCTTGATGGATACTCCGGCTTTTCACAAATACCTGTTTTAGAATCTGATCAAGAAAAGACCACTTTTACTTGTCCTTTTGGGACATTTGCTTATAGACGTATGCCTTTCGGTTTATGTAATGCACCTGCTACCTTTCAAAGATGTATGACTGCTATATTCTCTGACTTTTGTGAAAAGATTGTTGAGGTTTTCATGGATGACTTTTCTGTTTATGGGAAGTACTTTGATGATTGCTTAAGCAATCTTTAGCGAGTTTTGCAGAGATGTGAACAAACAAATCTTGTCTTGAATTGGGAGAAGTGCCACTTTATGGTTAATGAGGGCATTGTCTTGGGCCATAAAATTTCTGAAAGAGGTATTGAAGTGGACCAAATTAAGGTTGATGGAATTGAGAAAATGCCATGTCCTAAGGACATCAATGGTATTCGTAGTTTCCTAGGTCATGCTGGTTTCTATAGGAGATTTATTAAAGACTTCTCTAAAATATCTAGGCCTCTCACTAGTCTTTTGTAAAAGGATGTTCCTTTTCATTTTGATGATGATTGTTTAGAAGCCATTGAAACACTCAAGAAAGCCTTAATTTCTGCACCTATTGTTCAACCACCTGATTGGAACTTGCCTTTTGAAATTATGTGTGGCACTAGTGATTATGCTGTTGGTGTTGTTCGAGGAAAAAGAGTTGATAAGAAATTGAATGTTATTCATTATGCTAGTAAAACTCTATACAATGCTCAAAGAAATTATGCTACTACTGAAAGAGTATTTTTAGCAGCGGTGTTTACTTGTGATATATTTAGACCTTATATTGTGGATTCCAAAGTAACTGTTCACAAAGACCATGCTGCAATTAAATATTTTATGGAAAAGAAAGATGCTATGCCTAGACTTATTCATTGGGTTCTCTTGTCACAACAATTTGATTTACATGTTATTGATAGAAAAGGAGCTGAGAACCCCATAGCAGATAATTTTTCTAGGCTTGAAAATGTGCTTGATGACCCACTACATATGGACGATAGTTTTCCTGATGAGCAGTTAGCTGCCATAAATGTTGCTAATAGTACTCCTTGGTATGCTGATTATGCTAATTACATGGTTGCTAAATATTTACCCCCTAGCTTTACATACCAACAAAAGAAAAAAAAATTCTATGATTTAAGACATTACTTCTGGGATGACCCACATCTTAACAAAGAAGGAGTAGATAGTATTATTAGACGTTGTGTACCTGAGCATGAACAGGGACAAATTCTACGGAAATGTCACTCCGAGGCATATGGAGGACATCATGCTGGAGATAGAACTACTCACAAGGTATTGTAATCTAGATTTTATTGGCCTACTCTCTTCAAGGATTCCCGCAAGTTTGTCTCATCTTGTGATGAATGCCAAAGAATAGGTAATATTGGTAAGCATCAAGAAATGCCTATGAATTATTCACATGCTTGCAATCTGGATTTTATTGGCCTATTCTCTTCAAGGATGCCCGCAAGTTTGTCTCATCTTGAGATGAATGCCAAGGAATAGGTAATATTGGTAAGCGTCAAGAAATGCCTATGAATTATTCACTTGTTGTTGAACCATTTGATGTTTGGGGATTTGATTACATGGGACCTTTTCCTTCCTCTAATGGGTATACACATATTTTCGTTGCTGTTGATTATGTTACTAAATGGCTAGAAGCTATTCCAACTAGTAGTGCTGATCACAACACCTCTACTAAAATGCTTAAGGAAGTTATTTCCCAAGGTTTGGAGTCCCTAGATATTTAATGACCGATGGTGGTTCACACTTTATTCATGGTGCTTTTTGTAAAATGCTTGCGAAGTATGATGTTAACCACAAAATTGCATTACCTTATCATCCTCAGTCCAGTGGTCAAGTTGAACGTAGCAATAGGGAAATAAAATTAATTTTGCAAAAGACTGTCAATAGGTCCAGGAAGAATTGGTCTAAGAAATTAGATGATGCACTTTGGGCTTATAGAACAGCATATAAAAATCCTATGGGTATGTCTCCTTATAAAATGGTTTATGGAAAAGCTTGTCATTTGCCTCTTGAGTTAGAACATAAAGCATACTGGGCAATTAAAGAACTCAACTATGATTTCAAACTTGCCAGTGGAAAGAGGTTATTTGATATTAGCTCTTTATGTGAATGGAGAACCCATGCTTATGAAAATGCAAAACTATTCAAAGAGAAAGTTAAAAGATGGCATGACTAAAGAATCCAAAAGCGTGAGTTCAAAGTCGGAGAATATGTTCTTTTGTACAACTCTCGTTTTAGATTTTTTGCACGAGAGCTCCTCTCGAAATGGGTAGGCCCGTATGTCATCGAGGAGGTCTACTGGTCTGGAGCCATCAAAATAAATAATTTCGAAGGCACTAACCCGAAGGTTGTCAACGGAAAATGAATAAAGCATTATATCTTAGGTACGCCTATCAATGTTTAAAGTAATATTATCCAAACTTTGACACCGGAAGAACACATAAAAGAGTCCTTCCGGAACACTCTAGAATCATCGAAATAAGGAGGTAAGTAATACGGTCTCTGAAAAATCCAGAAAAATATTTTTTGTTAGTTCTGGAAAATTTTAGAATTTTGGAAATAAGGAAACTTCCAGGAAACGTCTCATGGTGGGCACGAGACACCAGGGCGTGCCAGGCAGCCTGGCGCACCCAGGTGGGTTGTGCCCACCTGGGAAAGCTTCCGGACTCCGTTTTTCTCCTGTATACTTGTCCTCCAAGATAAAAAAAATCTATATATACTTCCTGAACATGTTGATCACCGTATCGCCAAGAAATCCTCTATTCTCTTTTCTTGCTGTTTCTGGTCATATTTATCAAGCCATGCATCATGTCTTCTTCTTCCTCCAACAACATGGAAGAAGATGCTTGGCTGATGATGATCAAGACGAAGAGGGAGGACCTACGGACGTCGTCAACGGAGGCAAGGGCAAGGAAGCTACCATGGATCCATCCCTGGTGGCAGCACAAGCACTGCTGGCCGAGGAGGAGGAAGAAGATATCCTTATGCCCTACCTTACTCATCTTACTCCTGCTGAGATTGACGCTTTTCGCGTTATTGAAATAGTTCACATACAAAATAAGTATCTCACTCGCAAAAATATTTTGCATCAAGAGCATATCACCTATCTCCGAAGCGCTATCCATCGGTTGGATAATCTCTTGATCCTTAAGGATAGGATCACTTCTTCATCATTATCTTCTTCACCACCAAAGAAGAATTGAGTATTGGGTATGGGCACTCCCCTTGGCTTTTGCCAAGCTTGGGGGAGGTGCCCCGGTATCGTATGATCCCACTATATTTTTGCTTTTACTTATCTTAGTTTGATCTTTTTGATTTAGATGAATAAAAGTTTAGTGCGATCCTTACTTCTTTGAGAGTTTGCTTAGTGATCTATCATTGTAATTGTGTGAAAGTTATATAATAATGTTTAGTTTGAGTTTTTGCTTTCTTTATCTTCTTATTGTAAATAAAGAAAATAAAAAAAAGGTGTTTGAATAAAAGAAAGGAAACAAATCAATAGATCATGTACTAATCCTATGGTAGGTGATGGCACCACATAAGGAAAAGTATAAGTAGAAAATTTTATTAGAGATAGACAAACATAGCATTAGTCAATGATGCAACTCATGAAAGAATTTATAAGTGAAGAGAAGATTCACATATAAATATACTATCCTAGAAATAATTTGTGATTGTGAGCCCTCATCAAAATATTATATGCCAAAATTGTTTGACAAGGAAGACAACTTAATGATTTATGTTTGTTTATATTCACATAGAAGTCATATTGCCATAGGTTCTTCAACATGTGGTGCTTGCCACTATCTTTTCCAGCCAAAAATTCCGCACTAAGAAGAGATACTACTTGTGCATCCAAGAACCCTTAAACCGAAGTCTTTTTTAAGTGTCCACCATAGCTACCCAGGGATTGAGCAACATCCCTCAAGTAAGTTGTCATCGGTGCAAAAAGGCAATAAAAATTGCTTCTATATATGTGAGATCATTTAGGGTAAGAGAAAATTGAGCATTGTACGAACTTGGATGACAAAGAATAAAAGCGACAAACTGCATAATAAAGGTTGTGATCTTAAGGGGCAATACAACGTGACATTCTCTTGCACTAAGGGATTGAGCATGCATACAAATAAGCGCATGGCAACCTCTGCTTCCCTCTATGAAGGGCCTATCTTTTACTTTCATGTATTTACTTTTATGCAAAGAGTCAAAGTTTCCCCTCTATTCGTTTTTATTTTTATCTTTCAACAAGCATCATGTGATGAGGAAAGTTCTAGGCACATATCTCTAGTTTAATGTAGATAGCATGAGTTATTATTGTTGACATCACGCTTGAGGTGAGTATGTTGGGAGGCGAAAATGTCAGATTTAGGGTTCCGGCAAAACCCTTGAGGTTTGAGCACTGGGGTGCGCACGAAGATTTCGCCCTATGGAATCTCGCCCTCAGCCTCGCCGCGATCTCTAAGCTTAGCACGATGAACTCACAACACAAGGGACGCAAGATTTATACTGGTTTGGGCCACTTTTGTGGTGTAATACCCTACTCCAGTGTGGTGGTGGTGGATTGCCTCTTTGGCTGGTGATGAACAGTACAAGGGAAGGACAGCCTCCTGAAGAGAGGTGTTCTTGAGCCGGGGTGGTGTTCTACTTGTTCTAGTTTGGTTTCCCTTCTACTGTGGTGGCTAGTCCTATTTATAGAGGCCCTGCTCCTCTCCCCAAATAATGAGCGGTAAGGGATCCAACAACAGCCAATTTGAAAGAGGACAACTAGTACAAGTTATCCTGGCTAAAGGTGGTCTTTACCTGTCAAAGGCGCTTGTGGTAACGCCGTATTGGGCTCCATGATGACCTCTGTCCTGCCGTCCTGCTGGTCTTGGTCTTGTTGCACCGAGAAACCTTTGCCTGATGCCTCGGTACTCCGCGCCTGCGCTTGCCCCCTTAGCACCAAAGGGGAAACGAGGACACTACACGCGCTGGCGCCCACCTGGCCTTGGTAATCATCGCTTGTGTCATGGGAACCTCACGAGGCACCCCTTGCCTTGATCTCTGTGCCCCCTCGCGAGCCTGCCTAGTGAGGCCGCTCCCTAGGAGGCCTTGTGTTTTCCGCCTCGCGAGGCTTGGCCCCTCGTGAGGCTTGGCCCCTCGCGAGGGTCTTGAGTGTTTGGCTGACGAAGGCGGGCCGTACTGGGCCCCTGGTGGAGCCACGCCATGGGCTGCAGGCAGGCAAGTCTGGGGACCCCCATTCCAAGAACGCCGACAGTAGGCCCCGGGCCCAAGGCCCGCTTGGACTTGGCTTAGTGGCGAAGCCAAAGGGCAACTGCGGAATGCCGCAGGCCCCAACAGCCTGCGGCCTTGGTCAACGCGTAGCGACAGATTGGACGTGGGCATCCCCCTTCCCCATGCTTCCCCAATATCCGCCTGGCTAGGCGGCCACGACAACCTACACATTTATTTCCTCCTTGCAGGCGGCATGTTCCCTATCCTTCCTTCTTCCTCGAGCCCCTGCCTCTGCTTCCAATCTGACTCGAGCTCTGTTCCCTACATTGCCATGTCACCGACTAGCACAGAGAAAGGGAAGAAGCCTCTGTCCTTAGCCAATCCGCCCCTAACAATCGAGCCCGCCGTCGGCCAATCGCGGGTGCTGAATCGGGAGGCCATGGGCAAGGTTTGCCCTACGCTCGCTTCTAGCTTCAACAAGTGGGGAGGGACGGTGCTTGGCCTACGTCCCGAGCCTCCATTGACAGGACAGCCACTAAGGTTCGGTTCTTCGTCGAAGCCCTATGGGCTGGCCTGGTTCCCCCTTTCTCCGCCTTCTTCAACGCAGTGCTTTCCCATTACCAGATTCACATGCTCCATCTTGATCCCCAATCCGTTGCCCTTCTTGCCGTCTTCGCCTTTGTTTGTGAGGCCATGGTGGGTATTGCTCCTTCCGTTGCCCTCCTGCGCCATTTCTTCTTGCTGCATCTGACTGACCCCTCATAGTGCTCGGGGTGCCTAAGCTTCCAGGCTGTGTCAGAGACGGCCGCCTCGGCGATTGATTTTGATCTTCCTCCATCCACGAGCAGGTTCCGGAGGTGGTGGGTGTACCTGGACGTTGGAGCGCTCAGCCCCCCTGCTCTCACCTCCGTTGTCGCCCGCCATCCCCAACTCCGGCTGGGGCCACGAGAAGCTCGGGAGCTCTCGCCTTTCCTTCGTCTAGCTCCAGTTGAAGAGCTTGAGGGACCTTGGCGTGACTGCGCCCCAGGTGGTGAATGAGTTCCTCCGGCGTCGCGTTGCCCCTCCAACGCCATTCCTGGCCGATGTGGGCCCTAGCCGGTGACCAGGATCGCATGAGGCTTCAGGAGTCGGGGCTCTCGCTCGAAGCACGGAGGACAGTGCTTGAAGTCTTGAGTGGCAACCCCTCGCCTGGCAATGTGCCACAAGGGGGTTGTCTCTTGTATCTCTGCCCGAACAGGGTTGAGTTCGCAGGGCAGATGCCTTCCTTCGATGAATGGGAGCTATGTCCGGTCGTCCTTGTGGGGCCTCATGAGAATCCTGTTGCCATGGCTCCCCTCCTTGTCGCCAGCACCGAGCTTGCCCCAAGAGGGGATGCAGGGAGGCAAGCACCGCTAGAGGCCGAAGGCGCGGGTGTCGAGGTGCCGATGCTGCTCGGGGTTCCCGAGGCGCCATCCTCAGGAACCCGTGCGGCTCGCCCTGAGGTGGTCATTGAGGGGGAGATGCAGTCTGCGGCTCCTGACGCCGAAGCTCCTGAGACCTAGGCAAGCCAGCATGAGGCGGAGCCTGATTGCTCTTCCTAGTTTGCGCTCCTGAGGTCGACCTCCTAGGTGCCTCTCCAGTCGCGCCCCGCGCTGGCCTCCACGTCCAACGCCTTGGCCGGCTCCACGTGAACTTCGCTGTGCTCCGTAAGAGGAAGGAGTCTTCGAGCTGCAGTGGTGGCACCATCTGGCCGTTGAAACATAGGAGGTACGTCGCCATAGACGGGTAAGTACCTTATCCTTGTAATTCCCCAATCGCTGCTTCCCTTCCTGACTGTGGCTCTTCAGGATTCCTCCTGCCATGCCCGTGGAGTCTCTTGAGAATCGACCTCCTCTAGCCTTGCCTTCATCGCTGGCTTGAGCACCCCAAGCCTGCATGCCACCCCTGGCGCGGGGTCAGCCGGAGAAGCAAGCCTGCCTGCAAGGTGCCTTGAGCCCATGCGCTTGCCGCCTTTCCTTTGCAACCTTGCCTGGAGCGTGGCCAGCCTACCCAGGGCTCCTCCTCTGGTCGTGGACGGCAGCTGGTTGGCGTCAATCATGGGCTCCTCTTCAAGTGGCGAGCCTGCACCGGTCCGGGTCCCTCGTGGGGCCTGGCCAGCGACCGTGGGGGCGCCAACCCCCAGCCCCCTACCGAGAGGCGGCGAACCACTTCGGATCCTGCCGACGGAGCCCGCGTCGGGGGACAACATTAGCCGCGCTCTCAAGTTTGCACGCGAACGAAGTGTCGTCCGCCACAAGTTCTTCCAAAAGGCGATGGACGCGATTGACCAGCTTGGTGGAGAACTTGCGGATGTAGATGCGTGCCTTGAAGCCGAGGGCCTATGGCTGATCGAGGAGCGGCATAAACTGAAGGTGGCAATCAACCTCGGGCGCCACTAGCGCGAGCTTGTCAATGCTAAGGCCGAGGTGTCTCTTGCGACCTCGCGTAAGGCCTACCCTCGAGCTTTGGAGGAGGCCCGGGAAGCAGATCGTTGTCGCGAGATTGCAGAGAAGCGCACATGGGAGCTCCAAGCATGGAGTGCTTCCTTGGAGCAGCAGGTGGAGTTGTGCCAAGCCGCCCTTGCGTCACTGAGGGGGATGCCTGTTGAGGTGGTGGAGCTCCTGAAGCGTGAGGAAGTGCTGACGCTGGAGGACGCCGAGCACAGTCTTTACCTTGAGCAGTTGGAGACGAGGGAGTGCCAGGTTTCCCAAGCGGAGAACATCGTTGGCGCGTGCGAGGCCCGGGTCCAGGAAGAGGTCGACCGGCACGTGGCCGAGGCTAGCCCAGATCTTGCGAGCAGGTATGACCTGAAGCTGAAGCTGGTTCAAGCCGAGGTTGAGGGCTGGACAACCGCCCTTAGGTCCACGCTAACTAAAGCGGAATGGCGCACGGAGGCCGCCGCAACCACCCTGGTCTCGGCGCAGGCCGAGCTGCTTCCTCTTCAGCAACGGGTTGCAGATGCCGAGTCCATCATGCAGCAGAATAGGGAAGAAGTGCTTCAATGGCAGACGTTGGAGCATGTGCATGCCGCCATGATCCAGGACCTCAGGAACAGGGCCAACGTGGCCCTGGGCAACTTTTGTGACGAGAACGCCCCGCATCCCCACGCGACCGACTACACCAGTTATCTCCGCTTATTTACTGACGTGGTGACGCACCTGGAGAACCGCTCTGAGAGAGCTCACCAGCTTGTCGAGGACATGTGCTGCGGCCTGCTCGGGCGCGTGTTTTCCCGCGTCTTCATCCATCTTCAGAACACCCACCCCGACTTTGACTTTGACGCTGCCATCACCCCGGTGCCCGAGGCCATCCAGGGTAACCTGGCACGGTGGGTGGAGGATAATGTGGATGTGGTTGTTAGGGCCTTTGCTTCCGACGACGACGGGGTGGTAGTTGCGGCGAACGAAGGCGACTTGGTCGGTGATTGTGACGGCGGTGCTGGTGATGGTGATGGCGATGCCAGTGACAGCGACAGCGGCGCCAGCGATGCATCTAGAGGCGACCCGGGGGACGCGGTGAATGATATGTTTGACTGATCCCGTGTTTCCGCTGTTTATCCTGCATACGTAAGCTCGGGCACAACCCTAAAGGTTGTAAGAGCATTTTGTGAGGGGATGCCCCTCATGTAAAAAGATTGCCGTCTCTATGCTTTCAGGGCCAATGCTGAATATGTGCTTCCATGAGCCTACGGGCCCTGCGGCGAGCTTGCTGTTGTAATTTACCTTTAGCCAGGACAAGTCCTGAACTGGCTCACGAGGTCGTGAGTTTCTGAGGATCCCCTGAGGGACCCACCGACCCGGTCGAGAGGGCCTCGTGAGAGCCAGTGCCGGCCATAGTATGGCATGCGTGTGGCGTACACGCACTTCGCCTAGCCCCACAATCGAGGGGCTCGCGAGGGGGAGGAAGCCGGTGCGAACTCCAAATTAAGGCAGGAAGCAGAACGCAAGAAATAACATGAACGAGAAAAGTCACCCTCTCTTCGCACACAAATGAAAATTCAACTCCAACTTATCCGAAGCAAGGAAACACGACTACAGAAAGGGAGGCCAAAAGAAAATGGCCGCGTCCGGCGCCTATTCTAGTCTTCATGTCTTCTCACCAGCGCGGAGCTAAGTGCTGCCACGGGGCGTGGGAGGGAGCCCCCGAGGCCCAAGGGCGGCACTCCTGAGGCTCCGGGCCGTGTACAGCCCCACTCATTATTACGTGAGAGTGTCATGGGCGGCGAGCTTCACAGGCGTGAGCCTTACTTCATATCGCCAGACGAGGGGCCCGCCTTGCGCCACCCTTGACCACCATTGGCGTTGACCGGAAATGAGGACGACACCAAGGGGCAAAGGGGACGCCAGTGGCGCCCTCGGCGACCACGGGTCCTCTGCCAGGGGTAGGATTTGCAGCACCTCCCCGGTAGAGGGCCCACCTCCGGGGGACACCTTGCTCCGTGCACCGTGGGGAGGGGCCTTGCTCCCGGCCCCTCTCCTGCAGCCCCCAGCGCGCTCCTCCTGGTGGAAGGGAGGCTGCTAAGCTGGGCTGCCATCCGCTGCTGTGACCTGACCCTCCTGCGACCCATGGTTAGCATAAGCTTGCTCCTGAGAAATTAATGGTACCCGGTAGCTGCTACTGCCGTTGTGGTTGGTAAGGCTCCCTTGAGGCTCCTGGAAGGGCCCGTCTTCAGTTGTCTTCTAGCACGTACTCCCAGCCTGGCCTGAGGAACGATCCAGAGTCGTGTTCCAGCGCGTACTCCCGATCCACCATGCGGGGCACGTAAGCCTTCAAAGCCGCCGCCTCGAAGACTTGGCCGTAGTGCCCCACACTTCAGGTTGCCCGGCCTAGCGCACCGTCTTGAGGATGGTAGGGAAGCGGCCCTCCCAGGCCGTAGGCGGCAACGCTCATGCCCTCATTCATCGAAGGTGGTGCAGGTGCAACCTGGCGTCTGGCACCGATGGTTGAGCTGGTGTCGATGAAGCCTTGGGGCGTGCTTGGGGGCATGCGGGCGCAGAGAGGTCCGTCGTGTGATCCGGCCGAGGCCCGGGGTGCAAGATGGAAGCAGAAGGGCGGTGCCCCCGAGGCTGCGGCATACAGGAGCTCAGCAACGCGCTCCAGCTATGCATCCCAACCGCTCTCCAACAACCTGCATCGCAGCAGCTCCCGAGCCACAGTGAGCACAGCTCTCATGTTTGCTTGCTCCCATGGGTGTGCAGCGCCGTGGACGCGGCGTGGCTTGAGGCCCTTCGGCTGCCCACACCTACCACGGAGTAAGGGCGGGTGGTGTGTGACCGCGCCGCCCACGCCCCGCAGCGTTCTGCGGTGCGCGGGCCGCTTGGGGAGTGGGGTTGAGGTCTTCTTGGGCAGGCGGCATGGCCGAGCTGGTCAGGGTGCCCAGTGGTCGGTGCCGGCCATCAGGTCGACAGACATTGGACTCGCGGAGCGACGGCAAGCTAACTTGCAGAAGGGAAGCTCCGGCACACCCCTACCTAGCGCGGCAAACGTCAAATTTAGGGTTCCGACAAAACCCTTGAGGTTCTAACACTAGGGTGCGCACGAAGATTCCCCCCTACCAAATCTCGCCCTCAGCCTCGCCGCGATCTCTAAGCTTAGCACGATGAAATCACAACACAAGGGACACTAGAATTATACTGGTTCGGGCCACCATTGTGGTGTAATACCCTACTCCAGTGTGGTGGTGGTGGATTGCCTTTTGGGCTGGTGACGAACAATAAAAGGGAAGAACAGCCTCCTGAGGAGAATTGTTCTTGAGCCGGGGTGGTGTTCTACTTGTCCTAGTTTTGTTCCCATCTACTGTGGTGGCTAGTCCTATTTATAGAGGACCTGGTCCTCTCCCCAAATATTGAGCAGGAAGGGATCCAACAACGGACAATTTGAAAGGGAACAACTAGTACAAGCTATCCTGGCTAAAGGTGGTCTTCGCCTGTCAAAGGCGCTGGTGGTGACGCCGTCTTGGGCTCCACGATGACCTCCGTCCTGCCCTCCTGCTGGTCTTAGTCTTGTTGCACCGATATGGAAACCTTTGCCTGATGCCTCGGTACACCGCGCCTGTGCTTGCCCCCTTAGCACCAAAGGGGAAACGAGGACACTTCATGCGCTGGCGCCCGCTTGGCCTTGGTCGTCATGGCTTGCGTCACGGGAACCTCATGAGGTACCCCTTGCCTTGATCTCTCCACCCCCTCGTGAGCCTGCCTGGTGAGGCCGCTCCTGAGGAGGCCGTGTGTCATCCTCTTCGCGTGGGTCTTGAGTGTTTAGCTGACGAAGGCGGGCCGTACTAGACCACTGGTGGAGCCACGCCATGGGCCGCAGGCAGGCAAGTCTGGGGACCCCCGTTCCCAGAACGCCGACAGAAAACCATGAGCCCCTATCTTTCTAGGTGTCCAGTTGAAATGTTTCGTTCACGTGTACGAGGTGAGTGTTAGAAATCATAGAAGACTATATGATGGTTGAGTATGTGGACTTGCTAGAAGGTTCTGACACGTGACTCTTCCTGAAAAGATGATGAATTGTAGTTGCAAAGTTGACTGAGAACATAGTTTGTTGGTTTTTAATAGAGTTTTTGCTTTATACTGCGATTGCATGATGAATTGTTACTTATTCATGGGAAGTATATGATGCAAGTTCGATGGTAAAAGTCATATGTTCAATTTTATTGCTGTTATAATAATCAACATGGTGCTTCTATGTCCGTATTTTTTTTATCGACACCTCTCTTTCAAAGTATGTGGACATGTTTTTTATTTCGGTTTTCACTTGAGGACAAGCGAGGTCTAAGATTGGGGGAGTTGATACATCCATTTCGCATCATGTTTCCCTACTGTTATTTACAATGTTTTTATCCATAATAATGCTTTTTGGAGTAATTCTAATGCCTTTTCTCTCGTAATTTGCAATGTACACACCAAGAAGGAGAATTCTGGCAGATGGAGATCTGGACCTGAAAAAGCTACGTCAGGTTACCTATTCTGCACAACTCCAAACAAGTTGAGCCTTCACAGAGAATTATTATGGAATATTTAAGGAATATTGGAGCAAATAACTACTAGAGGGGGCCAACCAGGTGGGCACAACCCACCTGTGTGCGCCAGGGAGCCCAGGCACGCCTTGGTGGGTTGTGCCCTCCTCGGCCCACCTCCGGTGCCCATCTTCTGGTATATAAGTCATTCTGACCTAGAAAAACTAAGAGGAGGACATTCGGGACGAAGCGCCACCGTCTCGAGGCAGAACTTGGGCAGGAGCACTTTTGCCCTCTGGTGGAGTGATTCTGCCGGGGGAACTTCCCTCCCAGAGGGGGAAATCATCGTCATCATCATCACCAACAACTCTCCCATCTTGGGGAGAGCCATCTTCATCAACATCTTCACAGCGCCAACTCTTCTAAAACCCTAGTTCGTCTCTTGCGTTCAATCTTTGTATCTAAACTATAGATTGGTGCCTGTGGGTGACTAGTAGTGTTGATTACATCTTGTAGTTGACTACTATATGGTTTATTTGGTGGAAGATTATTTGTTCAGATCCATTATGATATTCAATACCCCTTTGATCTTGAGCATGTTTATCATTTGTGAGTAGTCACTTCCGTTCTTGAGGTCACGGGAGAAATCATGTTGCAAGTAATCATATGAACTTGATATGTGTTCGAGATTTTGAGGGTATGGATGTTGCCATTCTCTTAGTGGTATCATGTGAACGTCGACTACGTGAAACTGCACCATATTTGGGCCTAAGGGAATGCATTGTGGAGTAGTAAATAGATGATGGGTTGCGAGAGTGACATAAATGTAAGCCCCAGTTTATGTAATATTCCGTAAGGGACCGATTGGATCCTAGAGTTTAATGCTATGGTTAGAATTTATTCTTAATACTTTTATCGTAGTTGTGGATGCTTGCGGGAGGGTTAATCATAAGTAGGAGGTTTGTTCAAGTAAGAAAAGCACCTACGCACTAGTCCACCCACATATCAAATTGTCAAAGTAGCGAACACAAATCAAACCAACATGATGAAAGTAACTAGATGAAATTCCCGTGTACCCTCAGAACACTTTGCTTACCATAAGAAACTGTTTTGGCCTGTCCTTTGCCTCAAAAGGATTGGGCTACCTTGCTACACTTTTATTACTACTATTGTTACTCACTCGTTACAAATTATCTTACTACCAAACTACTCTGCTACTTACAATTTTAGCACTTGCATGCATTTCCTTGTTGAAAACAACTTGTCATTTCCTTCTGCTCCTCATTGGGTTCGACACTCTTACTTATCGAAAAGAGCTACAATTGACCCCATATAATTGTGGGGCATCATCGCTCCATTTGGCTGTTTGACTGCGGGTGGGCAATGGATGCGAGGTCCAGCCGGATGCCTTGATTTGCGCAGAAACGGGCCAAGGCGCCTTTGGCGAAGTTTGTGCCGCTGCCGATGATGATGCTGCGGGGGACGCTATATCGAACGTTGATGTCCGCGATGAACGTGACAGTTGTCGGGCCGTTTAGCTTCTTGATTGGCTTGGGCTCAATCCACATTGTAAACTTGTCCAGAACGAACAGCATGTGAGTCATGCCGCCGCGTGCTGTCTTGAACGGACCCACCATGTCCAAACCCCACACGGCAAATGGCCAAGTGATGGGGCTGGTCTTGAGGGCGGAGGCTGGCTGGTGCTGCTTGGTGCTAAACTTCTAGCACCCCTTGCATTTCCGGACCAACACTTTGGCATCGACCAAAGCAGTCGGCCAGAAGAAACCGTGATGGAAGGCCTTGGCCGCAAGAGCCCTGGAGGCAGCATGGTGGCCATATTCGCCTTGATGAATGTCTCTAAGGATTTCCATGCCCTTCTCTGGCTCCATGCAGCGCTGACAGACGCCTGTCACACTGCGCCTAGCGAGCTTGCCATTGATGATGGTGTAGGCTCCTGCCCGACGTTGGATCTGTCGGGGCAACACTTCATTGGCTAGTAGCACGTGGCTCACCAAAAAGTCGCGGATGGGCTGCTCCCAAGACGGTGCTTCCACCACCGTGAAGATGGCAACTGGCACTAGGGGTGGCCGGGTTGGGAGGCGGCGGGCTGGAGCCGGCCTCTCCTAGTGGTGTCGATGATGTCCCTAGGCCACCTCCTAGAGTCCCCGTGCTGGGTGCTGGTGCTGTAGCCCCCGGGCCCCTGCTAGAGTCCCCGACCGAGGTGCTGGTGCTGCAGCCCCCGGGACGCCTGTTGGAGTTTGTGACGCCCGGATAATTAGGCTACAGTAATCCCACGTTAATGATGCCACGTCACCATGGCTACTGTTGTTAATCTCGCGTTAGTTCAAACTCGGTTCAAATTCAACTTTGAATTTAAGCCAAACAATAAAAGTTTCCAAACATTAAAACTAAAATGCTCTAAACGTGTTCAATAGTTCATGGGTAATAATGGTGGAGAAAACACATTTTAAAAACTTGATGAAATGCTCAAAAGTAATTAACGCAGTGTCTAAAACAATTAAATAGATCACTTTTGTATTTTATAAAATCCTTGTCACACCCTAGCTAGTCATGCATTAGAGTGTTGCATCATGTTTACTCATTCATCAGAAACTTGAAATGGGGAAGACAGAACCCCCAGTCCCCTCTGAAACCAACTAGGGTTACTAAAATAATTTTTCAATGAACCTGAAATGCCCTTCTAAAATGCCCATCATTTTTGCCTTGGTTCAGAACCTCTGCCAAAAGTGGTGCACATTTTCCTAGGCCATCCTAGGGTTTTGAATTAAATCATAGTTATTTGAATTTGGGCATTTAAAATAATA
The DNA here is from genome assembly GCF_018294505.1 of Triticum aestivum. Lineage (NCBI taxonomy): Eukaryota > Viridiplantae > Streptophyta > Magnoliopsida > Poales > Poaceae > Triticum > Triticum aestivum. Next base: position 377,756,633 of record NC_057810.1, on the reverse strand, counting down.
TAAAATATTTAAATGCTCAAATATCTCCAAACTAAAATGTTTCATGTTGGAAATAATCCAACTATGAGCCAGGAGTAGTTTGGTGATTTTTGGAGTTGCCTAGGTATTTTATTTAATTCAACAAAGTTGCAGATATATTAAATAAAAACAGAAAACAGAAAAGAAAGGGGAAGACTTACCTGTGCGGCCCAGCCAGCCGGCCGGCCCAGCCAGCAACCGACCCAGCCCAGCACTGTAGCTCCCCGTCGTCTTCCTCCCCACGCCCCGAAGCTGCTGCGTGCTCGCGCGCGCACGGCCGCGCGGCCACCTCCTGCTTGCCGACGCCCTCCTGGCCGCGTGGACGACGCCCGCAGCCCGTCCCGATCCCCCCTGCTCTCTCTCACTCTCCCCGGCTCTCTCCTTCCTCTCCCTTGCTCTCTCCCTCTCACGGCCGAAGCACACCGTCGCCGCCGTTCGCCTTAGCCACTGCCTCCGACCACCCCTCGCTCCCCCGATTAGCTCAGGAGCTCCGCCTCGACTCCCTCTTCCTCCCCACCGCTCCACGGGTCCCCGGAAGCCCTGCATCGCCGCCACATCGCCGTTCCCCTCTTCGGACTCCGACCACCGTCGCCGTCAAATTCGTCGTCTCCGGCGCGTCCCCGAGCCCGCTTCGACGCCCACTGCAACCGCGGTGAGCCCCCGGAGCGTTTCCCCCTTCTTCCCTGGTCTCTCCCGACCTCTAGGCCCTAGCTCCACCTCGACCGAGAGCTCCACGCCGCCGGCGATGTCGCCGTCGTGGCCACGGTCGCCGTAGCGCCCAACCGAGCACACCATCGTGCTCCACACATCACCAGGAGCACGTAGAACGCACCAGCGCCTCCCCAAACCCCCTGCAACACTGATCCCGACCGCACCCGAACTCCGGCCGCCGCAGCCGAGCTCGCCGCCGTCAACTCCGGCCACCCCGAGCCCAACCACCACCACCAATAGACGCGGCTCAGCCTCAGCAACACGTAGATACCTTCCGCCGTCCATTTGGTCGCCGGAATGGCAAAAAGCACTCTCGCCGCCGTCTCGGATCTCGCCGGCGTCATGTCGCCGGTGGGGTTTGACCTGACCCACCTGGGGTTTGACCCCCCAGGGTCACTGACGCGTGGGCCCTGTCGGCCAGGTGGTTAGGTTAGCGCTAACTACTGTTAGTCAACCCCCCTGACACTGACAGTGGGCCCCAGCGCCACTAATTAGTAATTAGGATTAATTTAAATCTGTTTAACCCCCCTGTCACTGACGTGTGGCCCCCACACATCAGGTTTGACCCGAGCCAGCCCTGTTGACCTGCTGATGTCACTGTGACGTCAGGCTGACGCAGTAATGATATTTCTGGATTTAAATTAAATCAAGAAATTCCAGAATATTAATTAAACTTCAAAAATTCATAACTTTTATTCTGTAACTCCAAATTGGACAAATTATATATGAAAAATGATCAGAAAAATCCAATCTATCCATCTGTACTATTTTCATGCATGATCAAACAAGTTAAATTGATGTTTTAATCAGAACAAGGAAAAGCACTTTAAAAGGCCATATTTGAATTTGAAATTTGAATCTTTGATTCAAATTTGTTCAAACACTTCTGGCTTTAGTTGCATTAGCCCAACACACTCATATTGCCATGTTTCATGCATGCATCATATTGTTGCACATTGTTTGGTGATGCCTGTGTATCGTTATCCTTTGCGACAGGATCTGTCCCCGAGGAGTACCGTGACTACCCTAACGAAGAACCGTATCCGTGCAACGAACCATCAGGCAAGCAACCAACCATTTGATCATATCGATACAATCCCATGTTCTCGCTCCTGCTCTCTTTTACTGCATTAAGACAACGCGATTCAAACTGCTGTGTGCTATGGTAGTTGAACCCATTTCCTCTGCATGACCTGTCATTGCCACAGTAACTAGATGAAACCCACTAGCATGTGTAGGAGTTGATTGAGCCATATGTATGTGTTGTTCCTACCTTGCTATGCCTGCTATGCTTAGAGTCGTGTCAGGTCTGGTTCATCTGGGTGATGGGCTAGAGTGAAATGATCATGCCGGTAATGAGAGTGATGTGGTGAACACGATTTGGTAAAGGTATCGATGAAAGGCCATGTAGGAGTACATGGTGGGTTGTTTCATTGAAGCCGACCTTAAGCACTGAGATCTGTATGTGTGATTTAAGATACAGCTACTACCATGCATTGGGCCCTGAAATATGACCCCGCTCGACTTCTTATTCACCCTAGTCCTCTGTCCAGGAGTTGCAAGTAGTTTCTGGTGTTTGTAGCCTACTGGAGGCCGTGGACAACGCTGACCGTAGGGGTGGGCTGTGATGCGGTAGGTACGTGGCCGGGTAAACCGGGCACCCGTTTGGTGTCACGGAACCCTGTTCACATCGTTTGGGGCTGTGAGCGAAACTCCGGCCGGATCTCCTCATGGATGGAACCCGAATAGGCGATAAACCTGGACTAGAGACTTAGGTGTTTAGGTAGGTCGTGGTCTACACCCACGTCGGCTTTCGCTTGAAGTCTGCCGAGCACATGTCGTGTGCAGACGCTAAGTGGTGGAAACATGTATGAAGAAGTACACCCCTGCAGGGTTAAAATCATCTATTCGAATAGCCGTGTCCGCGGAAAAGGACTTCTGGGTTGCTTATATCAGTTCATAGACAAGTGAAAGTGGATACTCTAAAATACGCAAGATAAGCGTGAGTGCTATGGATGGCGTTCTCGTAGGGAGACGGGAGCGGATCCATAGTGGTGTATTGATATGGTGAATATGTGGACTCGTGTGCGCCACCTCAAAAGAGTTACATTGCAGTCATAGTTCAGGATAGCCACCGAGTCAAAGCTGGCTTGCTGCAGTTAAACCCCACCATCCCCTTTGTTGATAATGATGCATATGTAGTTAGTTCTGATGTAAGTCTTGCTGGGTACATTTGTACTCACGTTTGCCTATTTTATGTTTTTGCAGAGAGACTTCGGTCTCACTAGTAGTTTCGCGTGGACTTCGACGTTTAGCTTGTTACCTCAGCTACGATCTTGTGCCCTCGGCAGGATCTGATAGATAGTCAGGCTTCTCAGCCTTTTTCATTTATAGATGTCTGTACTCAGACATGATAGCTTCCGCTTGTGCTTTGACTTGTATGCTCTGATTGTTGGGTCATGAGACCCATGTTTGTAATATCTCGCTCCTCGGAGCCTATTGAATAAAGTACTTGTGTCGTAGAGTCATGTTGTGATGCTTCGTTGTATTTGCACATATCGAGCATATTGTGTGTATGATTGAAATGCTTGGTATGTGTGGGATCTGACTATCTAGTTGTTTATCTTCAGTAGCCTCTCTTACCGGGAAATGTCTCCTAGTGTTACCGCTGAGCCATGGTAGCTTGCTACTGCTCTGGAACACTTAGGCTGGCCGGCATGTGTCCTTCTTCGTTCCTGTGTCTGTCCCTTCGGGGAAATGTCACGCTTTGAGTACCGGAGTCCTGTTAGCCCGCTACAGCCCGGTTTACCGGAGTCCTGCTAGCCCAGTGCTATAGCCCGGACCCACTTGCTGATGACCGACACGTTCGAAGCTGGGTCATGGATGCCTGTCCCTGTAAGTCTGTGCCACTTTGGGTTTACGACTAGTCATGTCAGCCCGGGCTCTTTATCATATGGATGCTAGCGACACTATCATATACGTGAGCCAAAAGGCGCAAACGGTCCCGGGAAAAAGGTAAGACGACACCCGTGGGGATACCGTGCGTGAGGCCGCAAAGTGATATGAGGTGTTACCAGCTAGATCGATGTGACATCGAGTCGGGGTCCTGACAGCGTTGGCATCAGAGCCGGACTGCCTGTAGGTTCTCCAAGCCAAACTGGTCGATGTTGAGTCTAGAAATTCTTAGTTATATGTAGGGGAATTGTTTGTGGGTTGGAACGTAAGGCTCTTTTTACTCCTTATACCTTATGACTCTCTGATCTGAGTCAGTCCATTCTTCCACCGGGGGTTAAGGAATTAGGATCTGTTCTCTCTATCAGGATCACGAGTTACTAATCAGTAGTACCTTATAAGTTTGATGGTTACCAGCCTAGTTCAGTTCTACTACCATATTATGTTGTTGGAATGGTTCCAGAACTTGATATGATGATGTTGAGTGTGTACGAAATCCTTTGTCAAATGTCTCAATATCCTTTTTGAGCATTTACAGCTGTTATGCTGCCGAAATTTTGCTAGAAATTCTAATGCCTTTGCATTATGATTATGCTTTCAGATGGCCACTCGCGACCTCAATCAAGTGGTTCGCCTAACTCGATGCCTAGATGTACCCGGCCATACTGCTAAGTTGGTCAGGGTAATGACTGAGGCTGGATACCGCTGGTATCCTGAGTACACGGTCGAAGAACAATTCCGAGACTTTAATCAAAGCCAGTATCTCTGCACTGTCAGGATATTTCCATCTTATCCTGGATCCACTGAGCCTCTTCACTGCTCCTATGGACTCGGGGTTACTATTGAGATGGCTGTGCAGGATGCCGCCTACTCTATGATGACCATTATGCGAGTCAGATCTGGTCTATTTCGGGACTCTGACTTCCGGTATATGCCAGGATCACTTCCGGGAGCACAAGGGTATCTCCAGGCTATCTATGCTGACTCCACTCAGGAGGATTCATGGACTCGCACCACTGCTGAGATGCTCGAGGATAAGGACCGTGAAAATCGGGCCTTAAGGTTAGAGCTCTTCAATACCCGTGCCGACCACTGGGCCACTTTGACTCAGTTCGCACCGGCGGTGCAAGCTGGATATTCAGATATGCGCGATCTCTATCCTGTGAGATCTGCTCTGCCAGACGTGATGGTTTGGCGTGATGTAGGAGGCATCACCCCACCTCGCGGTCCCCGCAGGCCACCGTTTGTTGGTCCACGACCTCATCCTAGCCCCTATGGTCCACAAGCTCCGCGAGACCGTCTGTTTCCGGATGATCATGTTGAACTTCCAGGCTATGGAGGTGACTTCTACGAGGACTACTACGGATCGGTCTGAGTTAGTAGTAGTATCACTAGTTCGCACTAGCTGTGTCGTCTATTGTCCTGCGTGTCTCGTGGGATATGACCTAGTTTGTACTCTTTCCGGAGATGTAGAAAAATAATGTATAGGAGCTTGGGATGCCTCCGATGAGATGTAATCCTCTTTTCACCGTATTAGTACTTTGCTTGGTCTTGTACTAAACCTGTATGGTGTGTATGACGATGGAATAAAGAAGCAGTTTCTGTATCTACCATGTAATACGGATGATCATCTTGCATTCCGAATTATTTCTTACATTATGTATCCCATGTCGGAATTTCATCATTCTGACTAAACCATTGTCTTGTCTACCTAGGATGGTCAACACACGCGCTAATCCTGCTTCCCAAGAGCAGGCCGAAGGCAGTGAAGCCAGAAATGAACATCTGCCTCAACCTCCTTCACTAGCCGAGGTTATGATGGAAGCTGAGAGAAACAAGCGGGAGACAAACCGTTTGTTGGAGCGTATAGAACAGAATACAGCACACCATCAGAGGACTAACGTGGTGTCACTCAGTGATTTTATCAAATTGCATCCACCCACGTTCCACCACTCCGTCGAGCCTCTCGACGCTGATGACTGGCTTCGCAGTATCTCTCACAAGCTGCGTTCCGCGCTGGTAGCTGAGGCTGACAAGGTCACCTTTGCTGCATATCATCTTGAAGGCCCCGCCAGTCTATGGTGGGAGAATTATGGAGCTATGCGCCCAGCGGGCCATGTCACTACTTGGGCTGAGTTCAGTGAGGCTTTCCGTGAACATCACATTCCGGAGGGTCTCATGGACCGTAAGCGTGAAGAATTTTGCAATTTCACCCAAGGCCGACTTTCTGTGGATGTCTATAGCAGGGAGTTTGGTAATCTTGCACGTTATGCAACTGAGGAAGTGTCTACTGACGCCAAGAAGCAAGCAAGGTTCCGTAAGGGCCTTAGTCCTGAGCTTCGCCGCGACCTCCGTCTGCATGAGTGCACATCTTTTTCGAAACTAGTCAACAAAGCCATCAGTGCTGAAACTGGTCAGACTGACTATGACGCAACACGCAAGCATGGACGTGACACGGGTTCCTCATCCGGTGCTGGTCCTCAGAAGCGCCGCGTGTGGGTACCCAACACCGCCCTGCCACCCAGGTTCACACCGAGGCCATCTTTCCAGGCGCCTTGCCCCGCTCAACAGTCTGCTCCAGCCAAGCCCTATGGGGGTCCAACCAATAATGCTCCTCCACGTACCAGTTCCGTGACTTGTTTCAAGTGTGGGGAATCGGGTCATTATATGCGTGAGTGTCCCCAGACCAACCCCAATCAATCTTCTAAAGCTGTTGGCCGTGGCAAGCCGACAGGAAAGGTGTTTCATGCTAAACCGGTCACCGCTTCACGTGGCCATGTCAACTGTGTCTCTGCCGAAGAAGCTCAAGAGGATCCCAACGTCGTTCTTGGTACGCTTCTTGTTAATTGCCACCCGGCATCTGTTCTTTTCGATACAGGAGCCTCTCATTCCTTTATATCTGAAAATTATGCTCGTTTGCATAACGTTGCATTCTGTGATCTGCCGTCCACTATGGAAATCTCTACCCCTGGGTCTAGATGGCAGACCTCTAGGGTAAGTTATGGAAATGAGATCCAAGTCGACAGACTTGTTTTCCTTGCGTCTTTGATAGCCCTTAAATCTTCAGATATTAATATCATTCTGGGTATGGACTGGATGTCAGCTCATCATGCCCAAATTGATTGCTTCTCTAGGACTGTTCAACTCACCCATCCTTCGGGGAAGATAGTCAATGTCTTGACCCGAATAGCCAAGCGACAATTATATTCTCTTAACGCCAGCCCTTTGCCAGACCTTGAGGACGTTCCGGTAGTCCGTGACTTCCCGGATGTCTTTCCAGAGGAATTGCCAGGTATTCCACCTGACAGGGATGTTGAGTTCGTAATAGACCTCATTCCAGGAACCGTTCCAATTGCTAGAAGACCTTATAAGATGGCACCACTAGAACTAGCCGAGCTTAAGAAACAACTCGATGAATCCTTGAAAAGGGGTTTCATCCGCCCTAGTTCATCTCCGTGGGCTTGCCCCGTCCTATTCGTCAAGAAGAAGGATGGTACGGACCGGATGGTTGTAGATTACCGACCTGTCAACTTGGTCACAATCAAGAACAAATATCCGCTTCCCAGGATCAACGACCTGTATGATCAGCTCGCTGGATCCTCAGTCTTCTCCAAGATGGATTTGAGGTTGGGATACCATCAAATCAAAATCAGAAATGGGGACATTCCTAAAACGGCCTTTGTTACTCGTTATGGCCAATACGAGTACACCGTCATGTCCTTCGGATTAACCAACGCTCCAGCCACCTTTTCTCGGTTAATGAACTCAATCTTCATGGAGTATTTGGATAAATTCGTCGTAGTTTATCTCGATGATATACTCATCTACTCCAAGAACGAGAAAGAACATGTCGAACATCTAAGGCTAGTGTTGAAGAAACTTCGAGAGCATCGTCTTTATGCCAAATTCTCTAAATGTGAATTCTGGTTGTCAGAAGTGACCTATCTGGGTCATGTAATATCTGGTAAAGGTATTGCGGTTAACCCTGAGCGAGTTCAAGCCGTCCTTGATTGGACTCCACCCGAATCGGTCAAGCAAGTTCGGAGTTTTCTGGGCTTAGCGAGCTATTGTCGTCGCTTTGTCGAGAACTTCTCCAAAGTTGCTAAACCTCTAACCGAACTCCTCAAGAAAGATAAGAAGTTCGAATGGACTCCACAATGTGAGGACAGCTTTCAGGAACTGAAAAGACGCCTGACCTCTGCTCCCGTGCTGGTACCGCCAGACTTCTCCAAGGACTTTGTTATCTACTGCGACGCCTCGCGACAAGGACTAGGTTGCATTCTCATGCAAGATCGACACGTAATTGCTTACGCTTCACGGCAATTGCACCCACATGAGGAGAATTATCCTACTCATGATCTAGAGCTTGCAGCCGTAGTCTATGCACTTAAAACCTGGCGACATTACCTCCTCGGTAATCGTTGCAAAATATTCACTGATCACCAAAGCCTGAAGTACATCTTCACCCAACCGGATCTGAATCTCAGGCAAAGACGTTGGGTTGAATTGATCACAGACTTCGACTTAGGAATAACCTACACCCCAGGGAAAGCCAACGTCATGGCTGATGCGCTAAGTCGTAAATCTTATTGTAACAACCTGATGTTACAACAAAGTCAACCGCTTCTCCATGAGGAATTTCGGAAACTTAACCTTCACATTGTACCTCAAGGTTTTCTCTCCACCTTGGTGGCAAAACCTACCCTTACGGATCAAATTATCAAAGCACAGAAGGTAGATCCGGGAATTTCCCGCATCAAGAGGAACATTCAAAAAGGAATTGCGAATTGTTTCTCCATTAATGATCAAGGAGTCGTATACTTCGGGAATCGACTAGTGGTTCCCAAGGTGCGCAACCTAAGGCGATTAATCCTTAAGGAAGCTCATGAATCTCCTCTCACCATTCATCCCGGTAGTACTAAGATGTATCAGGACCTACGCCAGAGGTTCTGGTGGACTAGGATGAAGAGAGAAATTGCTCAGTACATCGCTAATTGCGACGTCTGTCGTCGTGTAAAAGCAGAGCATCAGCGGCCTGCTCGCACCCTTCAACCCTTAGCTATTCCTGAATGGAAATGGGATAAAATTGGTATGGATTTCATTACCGGTTTTCCCAGAACCAAAAGAGGGAATAATGCTATTTTCGTCGTGGTCGATCGTCTTTCCAAAGTAGCTCATTTCTTACCTGTTCGTGAGAGTATAACCGCTAGTCAGCTGGCAGACTTATACATCTCCCGAATAGTGTCCCTCCATGGTGTTCCTTTGGAAATCAATTCGGATCGAGGAAGTCTCTTCACCTCTCGATTTTGGGAAAGTTTCCAAAATGCTATGGGAACCCGTCTCTCCTTTAGCACCGCTTTCCACCCTCAGTCAAGTGGTCAAGTGGAACGCGTCAATCAGATTCTAGAAGACATGCTTCGAGCCTCTGTTATCTCTTTCGGAATGGACTGGGAGAAGTGCCTTCCATTTGCCGAATTCGCTTACAACAACAGCTATCAATATAGCTTGGGTAAAGCCCGTTTTGAAGTTCTCTATGGACGACGATGTCGAACACCCCTTAACTGGTCAGAGACCGGGGAAAGACAATTCTTTGGCCCGGATATGATTCAGGAAGCAGAAGAACAAGTTCGTATCGTTCGTGAAAAGTTGAAAACAGCCCAATCTCGTCAAAAGAGTCAATATGACCGAAAACATAAGGCTATGACTTTCGAGGTTGACGAGAAGGCTTACCTTCGGGTCACCCCTCTGAAGGGAACCCATCGTTTCGGTATCAAAGGCAAATTGGCTCCTCGTTACATTGGACCTTTTCGCATTCTTGCCAAACGAGGAGAAGTTGCCTACCAGTTGGAACTACCTCCGCACCTCTCCAGAGTTCACGATGTCTTCCACGTCTCTCAACTCAGGCGTTGCTTCTCGGATCCTATCCGTGAAGTGGACCACGAAACGCTTGATCTCCAAGATAATCTTACATATCGAGAGTACCCCATTCGTATCCTCGATCAAGCCGAACGTACCACGCGACGTCATAACATCAAGTTTCTCAAAGTTCAATGGTCGCACCATTCTGAAGATGAAGCAACTTGGGAAAGGGAGGATCGTCTTCGACTCGAGTATCCCGCCTTCTTCCCGGAGGAACCCAAATCTCGGGACGAGATTCTTTTGAGTGGGGGTGAGTTGTCACACCCTAGCTAGTCATGCATTAGAGTGTTGCATCATGTTTACTCATTCATCAGAAACTTGAAATGGGGAAGACAGAACCCCCAGTCCCCTCTGAAACCAACTAGGGTTACTAAAATAATTTTTCAATGAACCTGAAATGCCCTTCTAAAATGCCCATCATTTTTGCCTTTGTTCAGAACCTCTGCCAAAAGTGGTGCACATTTTCCTAGGCCATCCTAGGGTTTTGAATTAAATCATAGTTATTTGAATTTGGGCATTTAAAATAATATAAAATATTTAAATGCTCAAATATCTCCAAACTAAAATGTTTCATGTTGGAAATAATCCAACTATGAGCCAGGAGTAGTTTGGTGATTTTTGGAGTTGCCTAGGTATTTTATTTAATTCAACAAAGTTGCAGATATATTAAATAAAAACAGAAAACAGAAAAGAAAGGGGAAGACTTACCTGTGCGGCCCAGCCAGCCGGCCGGCCCAGCCAGCAACCGACCCAGCCCAGCACTGTAGCTCCCCGTCGTCTTCCTCCCCACGCCCCGAAGCTGCTGTGTGCTCGCGCGCGCACGGCCGCGCGGCCACCTCCTGCTTGCCGACGCCCTCCTGGCCGCGTGGACGACGCCCGCAGCCCGTCCCGATCCCCCCTGCTCTCTCTCACTCTCCCCGGCTCTCTCCTTCCTCTCCCTCGCTCTCTCCCTCTCACGGCCGAAGCACACCGTCGCCGCCGTTCGCCTTAGCCACTGCCTCCGACCACCCCTCGCTCCCCCGATTAGCTCAGGAGCTCCGCCTCGACTCCCTCTTCCTCCCCACCGCTCCACGGGTCCCCGGAAGCCCTGCATCGCCGCCACGTCGCCGTTCCCCTCTTCGGACTCCGACCACCGTCGCCGTCAAATTCGTCGTCTCCGGCGCGTCCCCGAGCCTGCTTCGACGCCCACTGCAACCGCGGTGAGCCCCCGGAGCGTTTCCCCCTTCTTCCCTGGTCTCTCCCGACCTCTAGGCCCTAGCTCCACCTCGACCGAGAGCTCCACGCCGCCGGCGATGTCGCCGTCGTGGCCACGGTCGCCGTAGCGCCCAACCGAGCACACCATCGTGCTCCACACATCACCAGGAGCACGTAGAACGCACCAGCGCCTCCCCAAACCCCCTGCAACACTGATCCCGACCGCACCCGAACTCCGGCCGCCGCAGCCGAGCTCGCCGCCGTCAACTCCGGCCACCCCGAGCCCAACCACCACCACCAATAGACGCGGCTCAGCCTCAGCAACACGTAGATACCTTCCGCCGTCCATTTGGTCGCCGGAATGGCAAAAAGCACTCTCGTCGCCGTCTCGGATCTCGCCGGCGTCATGTCGCCGGTGGGGTTTGACCTGACCCACCTGGTGTTTGACCCCCCAGGGTCACTGACGCATGGGCCCTGTCGGCCAGGTGGTTAGGTTAGCGCTAACTACTGTTAGTCAACCCCCCTGACACTGACAGTGGGCCCCAGCGCCACTAATTAGTAATTAGGATTAATTTAAATCTGTTTAACCCCCCCTGTCACTGACGTGTGGCCCCCACACGTCAGGTTTGACCCGAGCCAGCCCTCTTGACCTGCTGATGTCACTGTGACGTCAGGCTGACGCAGTAATGATATTTCTGGATTTAAATTAAATCAGGAAATTCCAGAATATTAATTAAACTTCAAAAATTCATAACTTTTATTCTGTAACTCCAAATTGGACAAATTATATATGAAAAATGATCAGAAAAATCCAATCTATCCATCTGTACTAATTTCATGCATGATCAAACAAGTTAAATTGATGTTTTAATCAGAACAAGGAAAAGCACTTTAAAAGGCCATATTTGAATTTGAAATTTGAATCTTTGATTCAAATTTGTTCAAACACTTCTGGCTTTAGTTGCATTAGCCCAACACACTCATATTGCCATGTTTCATGCATGCATCATATTGTTGCACATTGTTTGGTGATGCCTGTGTATCGTTATCCTTTGCGACAGGATCTGTCCCCGAGGAGTACCGTGACTACCCTAACGAAGAACCGTATCCGTGCAACGAACCATCAGGCAAGCAACCAACCATTTGATCATATCGATACAATCCCATGTTCTCGCTCCTGCTCTCTTTTACTGCATTAAGACAACGCGATTCAAACTGCTGTGTGCTGCGGTAGTTGAACCCATTTCCTCTGCATGACCTGTCATTGCCACAGTAACTAGATGAAACCCACTAGCATGTGTAGGAGTTGATTGAGCCCTATGTATGTGTTGTTCCTACCTTGCTATGCCTGCTATGCTTAGAGTTGTGTCAGGTCTGGTTCATCTGGGTGATTGGCTAGAGTGAAATGATTATGTCGGTAATGGGAGTGGTGTGGTGAACACGATTTGGTAAAGGTATCGATGAGAGGCCATGTAGGAGTACATGGTGGGTTGTTTCATTGAAGCCGACCTTAAGCACTGAGATCTGTATGTGTGATTTAAGAATCAGCTACTACCATGCATTGGGCCCGAAACCAATGGACCCTCTCGACTTCTTATTCACCCTAGTTCTCCGTCCAGGAGTTGCAAGTAGTTTCTGGTGTTTGTAGCCTACTGGAGGCCGTGGACAGCGCTGACCGTAGGGGTGGGCTGTGATGCGGTAGGTACGTGGCCGGGTGTACCGAATACCCGTTAGGTATCTCGGGAACCCTGTTCACATCGTTCGGGGCCGTATGGGAAACCTCGGCCGGACTCCCTGCGGATGGAACCTGAATAGGCGATAAACCTGGACTAGAGGCTTAAGTGTTTAGGTAGGTCGTGGTCTACACCCACGTCGGCTTTCGCTTGAAGTCTGCCGAGCACATGTCATGTGCAGACGCTAAGTGGTGGAAACATGTATGAAGAAGTACACCCCTGCAGGGTTAACATGATCTATTCGAATAGCCGCGTCCGCGGTAAAGGACTACTTGGTTGCCTATACAGTTCATAGACAAGTAAATGGAAACTGATAAAAGCCTCAAGATAAGTGTGAGTGCCGAGGATGGCTCTTCCGTAGGAAGACGGAGGTGGATCCTCGGTAGTGTATTGAAGTGGTGAATAGTGGACTCGTGTGCGCAAAACTATTTCAAGATGGAGTATCGTAGGATAGTCTAGCCAAGAGTCAAAGCTGGCTTGCTGCAATAACTCCACCAACCCTTCTTGATACTATGCATGTATGTAGGATCTGTTGTAAGTCTTGCTGAGTACCTTTGTACTCATGTTGCTATAATCTACATTTTTACAGAAGACGCTGCAACCCCTTCTGATGGGTTCTATGTAGACGTTGACATCAACGAGTAGGCTAAAGACCCAGGTGGTGACCCTGAGCTTGTGAAGGACCACATAGTATAGCCAGGCTTTCCAAGCCTCTTTTATTTTACTAGTTGTCTGTACTCAGACAAGTTACTTCCGCTGTTGGCTTGTATGATTGTATGACTTGTATGTTGGGTCGTGAGACCCGTACCTTTTTTGTGTGTATGTTATGTATGGCTCACTGAGCCTTAAATAAAGTACTTGTGTCGTAGAGTCATGTTGTGATGCTTCGTTGTATTTGCACATATCGAGCATATTGTGTGTATGATTGAAATGCTTGGTATGTGTGGGATCTGACTATCTAGTTGTTTATCTTTAGTAGCCTCTCTTACCGGGAAATGTCTCCTAGTGTTACCGCTGAGCCATGGTAGCTTGCTACTGCTCTGGAACACTTAGGCTGGCCGGCATGTGTCCTTCTTCGTTCCTGTGTCTGTCCCTTCGGGGAAATGTCACGCTTTGAGTACCGGAGTCCTGTTAGCCCGCTACAGCCCGGTTTACCGGAGTCCTGCTAGCCCAGTGCTACAGCCCGGACCCACTTGCTGATGACCGACACGTTCGAAGCTGGGTCATGGATGCCTGTCCCTGTAAGTCTGTGCCACTTTGGGTTTACGACTAGTCATGTCAGCCCGGGCTCTTTATCATATGGATGCTAGCGACACTATCATATACGTGAGCCAAAAGGCGCAAACGTTCCCGGGAAAAAGGTAAGACGACACCCGTGGGGATACCGTGCGTGAGGCCGCAAAGTGATATGAGGTGTTACCAGCTAGATCGATGTGACATCGAGTCGGGGTCCTGACAATCCTAAACTGATTTATTTGGTAGTCAAACTTTTTATGGCAGAGGCATTACTTACAACACTAATTTAGGCGCTAATTAATTATCTTAATAGAGTTAAAATAAATTGGAAGTTAAAAAAAGAAAAAAGAAAATGCAAAGCAGAAAACAAAAAAAAACAAAGAGGAGAAAGCCCTCCCCCCTCAACTGGGCCGTCTGGCCCAGCTAGCCACCGCCCCCTTGGGCCTCAACCCACCGGGCCGCCTAGCCGGCCCAACCGGCCAGCCCACTCCCTCTTCTTAACCCCCCCGAAACCCTAGCCGTAACCACCCGTCGCCCCACTCCTCCCACTCGCTCTCCCTCCTCGCTCCCCCGATCCATTTCGGGATCGGGGTGACCGCACCCTCGACGCCCGACGCCGGTGCCCCTACTCAGTCGTCGGACTCCCCCTTCGCCTCGACGCTCGCGTCATCCCCCTCCCCTGCGCCCCGTCACTGGGGCTGCCCATCACCGGACCTCGCTGCCATCCTCCTCGACCGGCCTCCTGGCGCCTCTGCTACCTCCCGACGCAAGCCATCGCCATGGCTCCCCGTCCTCGACCTCTTATCCAACCACGCTGACCGGACCGACCGTCGCCACCAACCGGGACGACCACACCGGACGCCATCGCCGCTCCTCCCCTGCGTCTCCGCGTCCTCGGCCTCCTTCTCATCGGCCGACCCCGAGCCTCGCCGCCGCCTGCGAGCACCTCGCCGGACCTCCCCACCGGCCTGCCTCCTCAACGCACGTCGTCCCCGTCTCCCACCTCACGCCCCGTTGCCATGTACCCTACGGCCGCGATGTGAGCGCCTCCCCATGCTCCCTCTCCTCCTCCTCTCCCTGCCCCGCTGGACATTGTGGCCCGGCCGTGCCCTGGCCATGCGCGCGCACG